>NW_028258699.1:0-56192 GCF_982586985.1 Callionymus lyra
AACTTTTTTTTTTTTTTACCTCTTCAAAACTCTTTTTTTTTTTTTTTTTACCTCTTCAAAACTCCAACTTTTTTTTATTTTTATTTTTACCTCTTCAAAACTCCACAATTAATTTTTTTTTTTTTACCTATTCAAAACTCCTAAATTTTTTTTTTTTTTTTTTTACCTCTTCAAAACTCCAACATTGATTTTTTGTTCCTTTTTTTACCTCTTCAAAACTCAATTTTTTTTTTTTTTTTTTACCTCTTCAAAACTCCACACATTTTTTTATTTATTTTTTTTACCTCTTCAAAACTCCAACTTTTTTTTTTTTTTTTTTTACCTCTTCAAAACTCAAAATTTTTTTTTTTTTTTTTACCTCTTCAAAACTCCACAATTTTTTTTTTTTTTTTTTTACCTATTCAAAACTCCAACATTGATTTTTTGTTCCTTTTTTTACCTCTTCAAAACTCCTAAATTTTTTTTATTTTTTTTTCCTCTTCAAAACTCCAACTTTTTTTTTTTTTTACCTCTTCAAAACTCCAACTTTTTTTTTTTTTTACCTCTTCAAAACTCCAACATTGATTTTTTGTTCCTTTTTTTACCTCTTCAAAACTCCTAAATTTTTTTTATTTTTTTCTCCTCTTCAAAACTCCTAAATTTTTTTTAATTTTTTTTACCTCTTCAAAACTCCCCAATTTTTTTTTTTTTTTACCTATTCAAAACTCCTAAATTTATTTATTTATTTTTTACCTCTTCAAAACTCCAACATTGATTTTTTGTTCCTTTTTTTAGCTCTTCAAAACACAATTTTTTTTTTTTTTTTTTTACCTCTTCAAAACTCATTTTTTTTTTTTTTTTACCTCTTCAAAACTCCAATTTTTTTTTTTTTTTTTTACCTATTCAAAACTCCTAAATTTTTTTTTTTTTTTTTTACCTCTTCAAAACTCCACACTTTTTTATTTATTTTTTTTACCTCTTCAAAACTCCAACTTTTTTTTTTTTTTTTTTTACCTATTAAAAACTCCTAAATTTTTTTTTTTTTTTTACCTCTTCAAAACTCCAACATTGATTTTTTGTTCCTTTTTTTACCTCTTCAAAACTCCACAATTTTTTTTTTTTTTTTTACCTCTTCAAAACTCCACAATTTTTTTTTTTTTTTTTTTACCTCTTCAAAACTCAAACATTGATTTTTTGTTCCTTTTTTTACCTCTTCAAAACTCCAACTTTTTTTTTTTTTTTTACCTCTTCAAAACTCAATTTTTTTTATTTTTTTTTACCTCTTCAAAACTCCTAAATTTTTTTTTTTTTTTTTACCTCTTCAAAACTCCACAATTTTTTTTTTTTTTTTACCTCTTCAAAACTCCACATTTTTTTTTTTTTTTTTTTACCTCTTCAAAACCTCAACATTGATTTTTTGTTCCTTTTTTTACCTCTTCAAAACTCCAACTTTTTTTTTTTTTTTACCTCTTCAAAACTCCTAACTTTTTTTTTTTTTTTTACCTCTTCAAAACTCCACAATTTTTTTTTTTTTTTTTTTACCTCTTCAAAACCTCAACATTGATTTTTTGTTCCTTTTTTTACCTCTTCAAAACTCCAACATTGATTTTTTGTTCCTTTTTTTACCTCTTCAAAACTCCACAATTTTTTTTTTTTTTTTACCTCTTCAAAACTCCACAATTTTTTTTTTTTTTTTTTACCTCTTCAAAACTCAAACATTGATTTTTTGTTCCTTTTTTTACCTCTTCAAAACTCCAACTTTTTTTTTTTTTTTACCTCTTCAAAACTCAATTTTTTTATTTTTTTTTACCTCTTCAAAACTCCTAAATTTTTTTTTTTTTTTTTTTACCTATTAAAAACTCCTAAATTTTTTAGTTTTTTTTTTACCTCTTCAAAACTCCAACATTGATTTTTTGTTCCTTTTTTTACCTCTTCAAAACTCCACAATTTTTTTTTTTTTTTTTACCTCTTCAAAACTCCACAATTTTTTTTTTTTTTTTTTTACCTCTTCAAAACTCAAACATTGATTTTTTGTTCCTTTTTTTACCTCTTCAAAACTCCAACTTTTTTTTTTTTTTTACCTCTTCAAAACTCAATTTTTTTATTTTTTTTTACCTCTTCAAAACTCCTAAATTTTTTTTTTTTTTTTTTACCTCTTCAAAACTCCACAATTTTTTTTTTTTTTTTACCTCTTCAAAACTCCACAATTTTTTTTTTTTTTTTACCTCTTCAAAACTCCTACATTTTTTTTTTTTTTTACCTCTTCAAAACTCCACAATTTTTTATTTTTTTTTTACCTCTTCAAAACTCCACAATTTTTTTTTTTTTTTTTACCTATTCAAAACTCCTAAATTTTTTATTTTTTATTTTTACCTCTTCAAAACTCCAACATTGATTTTTTGTTCCTTTTTTTACCTCTTCAAAACTCCAACTTTTTTTTTTTTTTACCTCTTCAAAACTCTTTTTTTTTTTTTTTTACCTCTTCAAAACTCCAACTTTTTTTTTTTTTACCTCTTCAAAACTCTTTTTTTTTTTTTTTTTACCTCTTCAAAACTCCAACTTTTTTTTATTTTTATTTTTACCTCTTCAAAACTCCACAATTAATTTTTTTTTTTTTTACCTATTCAAAACTCCTAAATTTTTTTTTTTTTTTTTTTACCTCTTCAAAACTCCAACATTGATTTTTTGTTCCTTTTTTTACCTCTTCAAAACTCAATTTTTTTTTTTTTTTTTTACCTCTTCAAAACTCCACACATTTTTTTATTTATTTTTTTTACCTCTTCAAAACTCCAACTTTTTTTTTTTTTTTTTTTACCTCTTCAAAACTCAAAATTTTTTTTTTTTTTTTACCTCTTCAAAACTCCACAATTTTTTTTTTTTTTTTTTTACCTATTCAAAACTCCAACATTGATTTTTTGTTCCTTTTTTTACCTCTTCAAAACTCCTAAATTTTTTTTATTTTTTTTTCCTCTTCAAAACTCCAACTTTTTTTTTTTTTTACCTCTTCAAAACTCCAACTTTTTTTTTTTTTTACCTCTTCAAAACTCCAACATTGATTTTTTGTTCCTTTTTTTACCTCTTCAAAACTCCTAAATTTTTTTTATTTTTTTCTCCTCTTCAAAACTCCTAAATTTTTTTTAATTTTTTTTACCTCTTCAAAACTCCCCAATTTTTTTTTTTTTTTACCTATTCAAAACTCCTAAATTTATTTATTTATTTTTTACCTCTTCAAAACTCCAACATTGATTTTTTGTTCCTTTTTTTAGCTCTTCAAAACACAATTTTTTTTTTTTTTTTTTTACCTCTTCAAAACTCATTTTTTTTTTTTTTTACCTCTTCAAAACCTCCAATTTTTTTTTTTTTTTTTTACCTATTCAAAACTCCTAAATTTTTTTTTTTTTTTTTACCTCTTCAAAACTCCAACATTGATTTTTTGTTGCTTTTTTTACCTCTTCAAAACTCCAAAATTTTTTTTTTTTTTTACCTCTTCAAAACTCAAATTTTTTTTTTTACCTCTTCAAAACTCCAAAATTTTTTTTTTTTTTTAGCTCTTCAAAACTCAATTTTTTTTTTTTTTTTTACCTATTCAAAACTCCAATTTTTTTTTTTTTTTTACCTCTTCAAAACTCCTAAATTTTTTTTTTTTTTTTACCTCTTCAAAACTCCACATTTTTTTTTTTTTTTTTTTTACCTCTTCAAAACTCCAACATTGATTTTTTGTTCCTTTTTTTACCTCTTCAAAACTCCAACTTTTTTTTTTTTTTTTACCTCTTCAAAACTCCTAACTTTTTTTTTTTTTTTTACCTCTTCAAAACTCCACAATTTTTTTTTTTTTTTTTTTACCTCTTCAAAACCTCAACATTGATTTTTTGTTCCTTTTTTTACCTCTTCAAAACTCCAACTTTTTTTTTTTTTTTACCTCTTTAAAACTCAATTTTTTTTTTTTTTTTTTTACCTCTTCAAAACTCCAACTTTTTTTTTTTTTTTTACCTCTTCAAAACTCCTAACTTTTTTTTTTTTTTTTACCTCTTCAAAACTCCACAATTTTTTTTTTTTTTTTTTACCTCTTCAAAACGTCAACATTGATTTTTTGTTCCTTTTTTTACCTCTTCAAAACTCCAACTTTTTTTTTTTTTTTTACCTCTTCAAAACTCCTAAATTTTTTTTTTTTTTTTTTACCTCTTCAAAACTCCACAATTTTTTTTTTTTTTTTACCTCTTCAAAACTCCTAAATTTTTTTTTTTTTTTTACCTCTTCAAAACTCCTAAATTTTTTTTTTTTTTTTTTACCTCTTCAAAACTCCAACATTGATTTTTTGTTCCTTTTTTTACCTTCTTCAAAACTCCAACTTTTTTTTTTTTTTACCTCTTCAAAACTCCAACATTGATTTTTTGTTCCTTTTTTTACCTCTTCAAAACTCCAACTTTTTTTTTTTTTTACCTCTTCAAAACTCAAATTTTTTTTTTTTTTTTTACCTCTTCAAAACTCAATTTTTTTTTTTTACCTATTAAAAACTCCTAAATTTTTTTATTTTTTTTTTTACCTCTTCAAAACTCCAACATTGATTTTTTGTTCCTTTTTTTACCTCTTCAAAACTCCAACTTTTTTTTTTTTTTTACCTCTTCAAAACTCCACAATTTTTTTTTTTTTTTTTTTACCTCTTCAAAACTCAATTTTTTTTTTTTTACCTCTTCAAAACTCCAACATTGATTTTTTGTTCCTTTTTTTACCTCTTCAAAACTCAATTTTTTTTTTTTTTACCTCTTCAAAACTCCAATTTTTTTTTTTTTTTTTACCTATTCAAAACTCCACAATTTTTTTTTTTTTTTTTACCTCTTCAAAACTCCAACATTGATTTTTTGTTGCTTTTTTTACCTCTTCAAAACTCCAATTTTTTTTTTTTTTTTACCTCTTCAAAACTCCACAATTTTTTTTTTTTTTTAGCTCTTCAAAATTCAATTTTTTTTTTTTTTTTTTTACCTCTTCAAAACTCCAATTTTTTTTTTTTTTTTACCTCTTCAAAACTCCTAAATTTTTTTTTTTTTTTTACCTCTTCAAAACTCCACATTTTTTTTTTTTTTTTTTTACCTCTTCAAAACTCCAACATTGATTTTTTGTTCCTTTTTTTACCTCTTCAAAACTCCAACTTTTTTTTTTTTTTTTACCTCTTCAAAACTCCTAACTTTTTTTTTTTTTTTACCTCTTCAAAACTCCACAATTTTTTTTTTTTTTTTTTTACCTCTTCAAAACTCCAACATTGATTTTTTGTTCCTTTTTTTACCTCTTCAAAACTCCAACTTTTTTTTTTTTTTACCTCTTCAAAACTCTTTTTTATTTTTTTTTTTACCTCTTCAAAACTCCACAATTAATTTTTTTTTTTTTACCTATTCAAAACTCCTAAATTTTTTTTTTTTTTTTTTTACCTCTTCAAAACTCCAACATTGATTTTTTGTTCCGTTTTTTACCTCTTCAAAACTCCATTTTTTTTTTTTTTTTACCTCTTCAAAACTCCACACTTTCTTATTTATTTTTTTTACCTCTTCAAAACTCCAACTTTTTTTTTTTTTTTTTTTACCTATTAAAAACTCCTAAATTTTTTTTTTTTTTTTACCTCTTCAAAACTCCAACATTGATTTTTTGTTCCTTTTTTTACCTCTTCAAAACTCCACAATTTTTTTTTTTTTTTTTACCTCTTCAAAACTCCACAATTTTTTTTTTTTTTTTTTTACCTCTTCAAAACTCAAACATTGATTTTTTGTTCCTTTTTTTACCTCTTCAAAACTCCACATTTTTTTTTTTTTTTTTACCTCTTCAAAACTCAATTTTTTTTTTTTTACCTATTAAAAACTCCTAAATTTTTTTTTTTTTTTTTTTACCTCTTCAAAACTCCAACATTGATTTTTTGTTCCTTTTTTTACCTCTTCAAAACTCAATTTTTTTTTTTTTTACCTCTTCAAAACTCCAATTTTTTTTTTTTTTTTTACCTATTCAAAACTCCTAAATTTTTTTTATTTTTTTTTACCTCTTCAAAACTCCAACATTGATTTTTTGTTGCTTTTTTTACCTCTTCAAAACTCCACAATTTTTTTTTTTTTTTTACCTCTTCAAAACTCCTAAATTTTTTTTTTTTTTTTACCTCTTCAAAACTCCACATTTTTTTTTTTTTTTTTTTTACCTCTTCAAAACTCCAACATTGATTTTTTGTTCCTTTTTTTACCTCTTCAAAACTCCAACTTTTTTTTTTTTTTTTACCTCTTCAAAACTCCTAACTTTTTTTTTTTTTTTTACCTCTTCAAAACTCCACAATTTTTTTTTTTTTTTTTTTACCTCTTCAAAACCTCAACATTGATTTTTTGTTCCTTTTTTTACCTCTTCAAAACTCCAACTTTTTTTTTTTTTTTACCTCTTTAAAACTCAATTTTTTTTTTTTTTTTTTTTACCTCTTCAAAACTCCAACTTTTTTTTTTTTTTTTACCTCTTCAAAACTCCTAACTTTTTTTTTTTTTTTTACCTCTTCAAAACTCCACAATTTTTTTTTTTTTTTTTTACCTCTTCAAAACGTCAACATTGATTTTTTGTTCCTTTTTTTACCTCTTCAAAACTCCAACTTTTTTTTTTTTTTTTACCTCTTCAAAACTCCTAAATTTTTTTTTTTTTTTTTTACCTCTTCAAAACTCCACAATTTTTTTTTTTTTTTTACCTCTTCAAAACTCCTAAATTTTTTTTTTTTTTTACCTCTTCAAAACTCCTAAATTTTTTTTTTTTTTTTTTACCTCTTCAAAACTCCAACATTGATTTTTTGTTCCTTTTTTTACCTCTTCAAAACTCCAACTTTTTTTTTTTTTTACCTCTTCAAAACTCAAATTTTTTTTTTTTTTTTTACCTCTTCAAAACTCAATTTTTTTTTTTTTTACCTCTTCAAAACTCAAATTTTTTTTTTTTTTTTTACCTCTTCAAAACTCAATTTTTTTTTTTTTACCTATTAAAAACTCCTAAATTTTTTTTTTTTTTTTTTTACCTCTTCAAAACTCCAACATTGATTTTTTGTTCCTTTTTTTACCTCTTCAAAACTCCAACTTTTTTTTTTTTTTTTACCTCTTCAAAACTCCACAATTTTTTTTTTTTTTTTTTTACCTCTTCAAAACTCAATTTTTTTTTTTTTACCTCTTCAAAACTCCAACATTGATTTTTTGTTCCTTTTTTTACCTCTTCAAAACTCAATTTTTTTTTTTTTTACCTCTTCAAAACTCCAATTTTTTTTTTTTTTTTACCTATTCAAAACTCCTAAATTTTTTTTTTTTTTTTTTACCTCTTCAAAACTCCAACATTGATTTTTTGTTGCTTTTTTTACCTCTTCAAAACTCCAAATTTTTTTTTTTTTTTACCTCTTCAAAACTCCACAATTTTTTTTTTTTTTTAGCTCTTCAAAATTCAATTTTTTTTTTTTTTTTTTACCTCTTCAAAACTCCAATTTTTTTTTTTTACCTCTTCAAAACTCCACAATTTTTTTTTTTTTTTTTTTACCTCTTCAAAACTCAATTTTTTTTTTTTTACCTCTTCAAAACTCCAACATTGATTTTTTGTTCCTTTTTTTACCTCTTCAAAACTCAATTTTTTTTTTTTTTACCTCTTCAAAACTCCAATTTTTTTTTTTTTTTTACCTCTTCAAAACTCCACATTTTTTTTTTTTTTTTTTTACCTCTTCAAAACTCCAACATTGATTTTTTGTTCCTTTTTTTACCTCTTCAAAACTCCAACTTTTTTTTTTTTTTTTACCTCTTCAAAACTCCTAACTTTTTTTTTTTTTTTACCTCTTCAAAACTCCACAATTTTTTTTTTTTTTTTTTTACCTCTTCAAAACTCAAACATTGATTTTTTGTTCCTTTTTTTACCTCTTCAAAACTCCAACTTTTTTTTTTTTTTTTACCTCTTCAAAACTCAATTTTTTTTATTTTTTTTTACCTCTTCAAAACTCCTAAATTTTTTTTTTTTTTTTTTTACCTCTTCAAAACTCCACAATTTTTTTTTTTTACCTCTTCAAAACTCCTAATTTTTTTTTTTTTTTTTACCTCTTCAAAACTCCACAATTTTTTTTTTTTTTTTTACCTCTTCAAAACTCCACAATTTTTTTTTTTTTACCTCTTCAAAACTCCTAATTTTTTTTTTTTTTTTTACCTCTTCAAAACTCCACAATTTTTTTTTTTTTTTTTTACCTATTCAAAACTCCTAAATTTTTTTTTTTTTTTTTTTTTACCTCTTCAAAACTCCAACATTGATCTTTTGTTCCTTTTTTTACCTCTTCAAAACTCCAACTTTTTTTTTTTTTTACCTCTTCAAAACTCTTTTTTATTTTTTTTTTTACCTCTTCAAAACTCCACAATTAATTATTTTTTTTTTACCTATTCAAAACTCCTAAATTTTTTTTTTTTTTTTTTTACCTCTTCAAAACTCCAACATTGATTTTTTGTTCCGTTTTTTACCTCTTCAAAACTCAATTTTTTTTTTTTTTTTTACCTCTTCAAAACTCCACACTTTTTTATTTATTTTTTTTACCTCTTCAAAACTCCAACTTTTTTTTTTTTTTTTTTACCTATTAAAAACTCCTAAATTTTTTTTTTTTTTTTTACCTCTTCAAAACTCCAACATTGATTTTTTGTTCCTTTTTTTACCTCTTCAAAACTCCACAATTTTTTTTTTTTTTTTTACCTCTTCAAAACTCCACAATTTTTTTTTTTTTTTTTTTTACCTCTTCAAAACTCAAACATTGATTTTTTGTTCCTTTTTTTACCTCTTCAAAACTCCAACTTTTTTTTTTTTTTTTTACCTCTTCAAAACTCAATTTTTTTTTTTTTTTTTTACCTCTTCAAAACTCCTAAATTTTTTTTTTTTTTTTTTACCTCTTCAAAACTCAAATTTTTTTTTTTTTTTTTTACCTCTTCAAAACTCCACAATTTTTTTTTTTTTTTTTTTACCTATTCAAAACTCCAACATTGATTTTTTGTTCCTTTTTTTACCTCTTCAAAACTCCTAAATTTTTTTATTTTTTTTTCCTCTTCAAAACTCCAACTTTTTTTTTTTTTTACCTCTTCAAAACTCCAACATTGATTTTTTGTTCCTTTTTTTACCTCTTCAAAACTCCTAAATTTTTTTTATTTTTTTTTCCTCTTCAAAACTCCTAAATTTTTTTTTTTTTTTTTACCTCTTCAAAACTCCACAATTTTTATTTTTTTTTTACCTCTTCAAAACTCCACAATTTTTTATTTTTTTTTTACCTTTTCAAAACTCCACAATTTTTTTTTTTTTTTTACCTCTTCAAAACTCCAACATTGATTTTTTGTTCCTTTTTTTACCTCTTCAAAACTCCAACTTTTTTTTTTTTTTACCTCTTCAAAACTCTTTTTTTTTTTTTTTTTACCTCTTCAAAACTCCAACTTTTTTTATTTATTTTTTTACCTCTTCAAAACTCCACAATTAATTTTTTTTTTTTTACCTATTCAAAACTCCTAAATTTTTTTTTTTTTTTTTTTACCTCTTCAAAACTCCAACATTGATTTTTTGTTCCTTTTTTTACCTCTTCAAAACTCCAACTTTTTTTTTTTTTTTTACCTCTTCAAAACTCCACAATTTTTTTTTTTTTTTTTTTACCTCTTCAAAACTCAATTTTTTTTTTTTTACCTCTTCAAAACTCCAACATTGATTTTTTGTTCCTTTTTTTACCTCTTCAAAACTCAATTTTTTTTTTTTTTACCTCTTCAAAACTCCAATTTTTTTTTTTTTTTTACCTATTCAAAACTCCTAAATTTTTTTTTTTTTTTTTTACCTCTTCAAAACTCCAACATTGATTTTTTGTTGCTTTTTTTACCTCTTCAAAACTCCAAATTTTTTTTTTTTTTTACCTCTTCAAAACTCCACAATTTTTTTTTTTTTTTAGCTCTTCAAAATTCAATTTTTTTTTTTTTTTTTTACCTCTTCAAAACTCCAATTTTTTTTTTTTTTACCTCTTCAAAACTCCTAAATTTTTTTTTTTTTTTTACCTCTTCAAAACTCCAACTTTTTTTTTTTTTTACCTCTTCAAAACTCTTTTTTTTTTTTTTTTTACCTCTTCAAAACTCCAACTTTTTTTATTTATTTTTTTACCTCTTCAAAACTCCACAATTAATTTTTTTTTTTTTACCTATTCAAAACTCCTAAATTTTTTTTTTTTTTTTTTTACCTCTTCAAAACTCCAACATTGATTTTTTGTTCCTTTTTTTACCTCTTCAAAACTCCAACTTTTTTTTTTTTTTTTACCTCTTCAAAACTCCACAATTTTTTTTTTTTTTTTTTTACCTCTTCAAAACTCAATTTTTTTTTTTTTACCTCTTCAAAACTCCAACATTGATTTTTTGTTCCTTTTTTTACCTCTTCAAAACTCAATTTTTTTTTTTTTTACCTCTTCAAAACTCCAATTTTTTTTTTTTTTTTACCTATTCAAAACTCCTAAATTTTTTTTTTTTTTTTTTACCTCTTCAAAACTCCAACATTGATTTTTTGTTGCTTTTTTTACCTCTTCAAAACTCCAAATTTTTTTTTTTTTTTACCTCTTCAAAACTCCACAATTTTTTTTTTTTTTTAGCTCTTCAAAATTCAATTTTTTTTTTTTTTTTTTACCTCTTCAAAACTCCAATTTTTTTTTTTTTTACCTCTTCAAAACTCCTAAATTTTTTTTTTTTTTTTACCTCTTCAAAACTCCACATTTTTTTTTTTTTTTTTTTACCTCTTCAAAACTCCAACATTGATTTTTTGTTCCTTTTTTTACCTCTTCAAAACTCCAACTTTTTTTTTTTTTTTTACCTCTTCAAAACTCCTAACTTTTTTTTTTTTTTTACCTCTTCAAAACTCCACAATTTTTTTTTTTTTTTTTTACCTCTTCAAAACTCAAACATTGATTTTTTGTTCCTTTTTTTACCTCTTCAAAACTCCAACTTTTTTTTTTTTTTTTACCTCTTCAAAACTCCACAATTTTTTTTTTTTTAACCTCTTCAAAACTCCAACATTGATTTTTTGTTCCTTTTTTTACCTCTTCAAAACTCCACAATTTTTTTTTTTTTTTTTACCTCTTCAAAACTCCACAATTTTTTTTTCTTTTTTTTTACTCTTCAAAACTCAAACATTGATTTTTTGTTCCTTTTTTTACCTCTTCAAAACTCCAACTTTTTTTTTTTTTTTTACCTCTTCAAAACTCAATTTTTTTTTATTTTTTTTACCTCTTCAAAACTCCTAAATTTTTTTTTTTTTTTTTACCTCTTCAAAACTCCACAATTTTTTTTTTTTTTTTTTTACCTCTTCAAAACTCAAACATTGATTTTTTGTTCCTTTTTTTACCTCTTCAAAACTCCACAATTTTTTTTTTTTTTTTTACCTCTTCAAAACTCCACAATTTTTTTTTTTTTTTTTTTACCTCTTCAAAACTCCAACATTGATCTTTTGTTCCTTTTTTTACCTCTTCAAAACTCCAACTTTTTTTTTTTTTTACCTCTTCAAAACTCTTTTTTATTTTTTTTTTTACCTCTTCAAAACTCCACAATTAATTATTTTTTTTTTACCTATTCAAAACTCCTAAATTTTTTTTTTTTTTTTTTTACCTCTTCAAAACTCCAACATTGATTTTTTGTTCCGTTTTTTACCTCTTCAAAACTCAATTTTTTTTTTTTTTTTTACCTCTTCAAAACTCCACACTTTTTTATTTATTTTTTTTACCTCTTCAAAACTCCAACTTTTTTTTTTTTTTTTTTTACCTATTAAAAACTCCTAAATTTTTTTTTTTTTTTTTACCTCTTCAAAACTCCAACATTGATTTTTTGTTCCTTTTTTTACCTCTTCAAAACTCCACAATTTTTTTTTTTTTTTTTACCTCTTCAAAACTCCACAATTTTTTTTTTTTTTTTTTTACCTCTTCAAAACTCAAACATTGATTTTTTGTTCCTTTTTTTACCTCTTCAAAACTCCAACTTTTTTTTTTTTTTTTACCTCTTCAAAACTCAATTTTTTTTATTTTTTTTTACCTCTTCAAAACTCCTAAATTTTTTTTTTTTTTTTTTACCTCTTCAAAACTCAAATTTTTTTTTTTTTTTTTTACCTCTTCAAAACTCCACAATTTTTTTTTTTTTTTTTTTACCTATTCAAAACTCCAACATTGATTTTTTGTTCCTTTTTTTACCTCTTCAAAACTCCTAAATTTTTTTATTTTTTTTTCCTCTTCAAAACTCCAACTTTTTTTTTTTTTTACCTCTTCAAAACTCCAACATTGATTTTTTGTTCCTTTTTTTACCTCTTCAAAACTCCTAAATTTTTTTTATTTTTTTTTCCTCTTCAAAACTCCTAAATTTTTTTTTATTTTTTTTACCTCTTCAAAACTCCACAATTTTTTATTTTTTTTTACCTATTCAAAACTCCTAAATTTATTTATTTATTTTTTACCTCTTCAAATCTCCAACATTGATTTTTTGTTCCTTTTTTTAGCTCTTCAAAACACAATTTTTTTTTTTTTTTTTTTACCTCTTCAAAACTCAATTTTTTTTTTTTTTTTACCTCTTCAAAACTCCAATTTTTTTTTTTTTTTTTTACCTATTCAAAACTCCTAAATTTTTTTTTTTTTTTTTACCTCTTCAAAACTCCAACATTGATTTTTTGTTGCTTTTTTTACCTCTTCAAAACTCCAAATTTTTTTTTTTTTTTTACCTCTTCAAAACTCAATTTTTTTTTTTTACCTCTTCAAAACTCCAACATTTTTTTTTTTTTTTAGCTCTTCAAAACTCAATTTTTTTTTTTTTTTTTACCTCTTCAAAACTCCAATTTTTTTTTTTTTTTTACCTCTTCAAAACTCCTAAATTTTTTTTTTTTTTTTACCTCTTCAAAACTCCACATTTTTTTTTTTTTTTTTTTTACCTCTTCAAAACTCCAACATTGATTTTTTGTTCCTTTTTTTACCTCTTCAAAACTCCAACTTTTTTTTTTTTTTTTTACCTCTTCAAAACTCCTAACTTTTTTTTTTTTTTTTTTTACCTCTTCAAAACTCCTAAATTTTTTTTTTTTTTTTTTTACCTCTTCAAAACTCCACAATTTTTTTTTTTTTTTTACCTCTTCAAAACTCAAATTTTTTTTTTTTTTTTTTACCTCTTCAAAACTCAATTTTTTTTTTTTTACCTATTAAAAACTCCTAATTTTTTTTTTTTTTTTTTTACCTCTTCAAAACTCCAACATTGATTTTTTGTTCCTTTTTTTACCTCTTCAAAACTCCACAATTTTTTTTTTTTTTTTTACCTCTTCAAAACTCCACAATTTTTTTTTCTTTTTTTTTACCTCTTCAAAACTCAAACATTGATTTTTTGTTCCTTTTTTTACCTCTTCAAAACTCCAACTTTTTTTTTTTTTTTTACCTCTTCAAAACTCAATTTTTTTTATTTTTTTTACCTCTTCAAAACTCCTAAATTTTTTTTTTTTTTTTTACCTCTTCAAAACTCCACAATTTTTATTTTTTTTTTACCTCTTCAAAACTCCACAATTTTTTTTTTTTTTTTACCTCTTCAAAACTCCTAATTTTTTTTTTTTTTACCTCTTCAAAACTCCACAATTTTTTATTTTTTTTTTACCTTTTCAAAACTCCACAATTTTTTTTTTTTTTTTACCTCTTCAAAACTCCAACATTGATTTTTTGTTCCTTTTTTTACCTCTTCAAAACTCCAACTTTTTTTTTTTTTTACCTCTTCAAAACTCTTTTTTTTTTTTTTTTTACCTCTTCAAAACTCCAACTTTTTTTATTTATTTTTTTACCTCTTCAAAACTCCACAATTAATTTTTTTTTTTTTACCTATTCAAAACTCCTAAATTTTTTTTTTTTTTTTTTTACCTCTTCAAAACTCCAACATTGATTTTTTGTTCCTTTTTTTACCTCTTCAAAACTCCAACTTTTTTTTTTTTTTTTACCTCTTCAAAACTCCACAATTTTTTTTTTTTTTTTTTTACCTCTTCAAAACTCAATTTTTTTTTTTTTACCTCTTCAAAACTCCAACATTGATTTTTTGTTCCTTTTTTTACCTCTTCAAAACTCAATTTTTTTTTTTTTTACCTCTTCAAAACTCCAATTTTTTTTTTTTTTTTACCTATTCAAAACTCCTAAATTTTTTTTTTTTTTTTTTACCTCTTCAAAACTCCAACATTGATTTTTTGTTGCTTTTTTTACCTCTTCAAAACTCCAAATTTTTTTTTTTTTTTACCTCTTCAAAACTCCACAATTTTTTTTTTTTTTTAGCTCTTCAAAATTCAATTTTTTTTTTTTTTTTTTACCTCTTCAAAACTCCAATTTTTTTTTTTTTTACCTCTTCAAAACTCCTAAATTTTTTTTTTTTTTTTACCTCTTCAAAACTCCAACTTTTTTTTTTTTTTACCTCTTCAAAACTCTTTTTTTTTTTTTTTTTACCTCTTCAAAACTCCAACTTTTTTTATTTATTTTTTTACCTCTTCAAAACTCCACAATTAATTTTTTTTTTTTTACCTATTCAAAACTCCTAAATTTTTTTTTTTTTTTTTTTACCTCTTCAAAACTCCAACATTGATTTTTTGTTCCTTTTTTTACCTCTTCAAAACTCCAACTTTTTTTTTTTTTTTTACCTCTTCAAAACTCCACAATTTTTTTTTTTTTTTTTTTACCTCTTCAAAACTCAATTTTTTTTTTTTTACCTCTTCAAAACTCCAACATTGATTTTTTGTTCCTTTTTTTACCTCTTCAAAACTCAATTTTTTTTTTTTTTACCTCTTCAAAACTCCAATTTTTTTTTTTTTTTTACCTATTCAAAACTCCTAAATTTTTTTTTTTTTTTTTTACCTCTTCAAAACTCCAACATTGATTTTTTGTTGCTTTTTTTACCTCTTCAAAACTCCAAATTTTTTTTTTTTTTTACCTCTTCAAAACTCCACAATTTTTTTTTTTTTTTAGCTCTTCAAAATTCAATTTTTTTTTTTTTTTTTACCTCTTCAAAACTCCAATTTTTTTTTTTTTTACCTCTTCAAAACTCCTAAATTTTTTTTTTTTTTTTACCTCTTCAAAACTCCACATTTTTTTTTTTTTTTTTTTTACCTCTTCAAAACTCCAACATTGATTTTTTGTTCCTTTTTTTACCTCTTCAAAACTCCAACTTTTTTTTTTTTTTTTACCTCTTCAAAACTCCTAACTTTTTTTTTTTTTTTACCTCTTCAAAACTCCACAATTTTTTTTTTTTTTTTTACCTCTTCAAAACTCAAACATTGATTTTTTGTTCCTTTTTTTACCTCTTCAAAACTCCAACTTTTTTTTTTTTTTTTACCTCTTCAAAACTCCACAATTTTTTTTTTTTTAACCTCTTCAAAACTCCAACATTGATTTTTTGTTCCTTTTTTTACCTCTTCAAAACTCCACAATTTTTTTTTTTTTTTTTACCTCTTCAAAACTCCACAATTTTTTTTTCTTTTTTTTTACCTCTTCAAAACTCAAACATTGATTTTTTGTTCCTTTTTTTACCTCTTCAAAACTCCAACTTTTTTTTTTTTTTTTACCTCTTCAAAACTCAATTTTTTTTTATTTTTTTTACCTCTTCAAAACTCCTAAATTTTTTTTTTTTTTTTTTACCTCTTCAAAACTCCACAATTTTTTTTTTTTTTTTTTACCTCTTCAAAACTCAAACATTGATTTTTTGTTCCTTTTTTTACCTCTTCAAAACTCCACAATTTTTTTTTTTTTTTTTACCTCTTCAAAACTCCACAATTTTTATTTTTTTTTTTTTACCTCTTCAAAACTCAAACATTGATTTTTTGTTCCTTTTTTTACCTCTTCAAAACTCCAACTTTTTTTTTTTTTTTTACCTCTTCAAAACTCAATTTTTTTTATTTTTTTTTACCTCTTCAAAACTCCTAAATTTTTTTTTTTTTTTTTTTACCTCTTCAAAACTCAAATTTTTTTTTTTTTTTTTACCTCTTCAAAACTCCACAATTTTTTTTTTTTTTTTTTTACCTATTCAAAACTCCAACATTGATTTTTTGTTCCTTTTTTTACCTCTTCAAAACTCCTAAATTTTTTTATTTTTTTTTCCTCTTCAAAACTCCAACTTTTTTTTTTTTTTACCTCTTCAAAACTCCAACATTGATTTTTTGTTCCTTTTTTTACCTCTTCAAAACTCCACAATTTTTTTTATTTTTTTTTCCTCTTCAAAACTCCTAAATTTTTTTTTATTTTTTTTACCTCTTCAAAACTCCACAATTTTTTTTTTTTTTTTACCTATTCAAAACTCCTAAATTTATTTATTTATTTTTTACCTCTTCAAAACTCCAACATTGATTTTTTGTTCCTTTTTTTAGCTCTTCAAAACACAATTTTTTTTTTTTTTTTTTTTTACCTCTTCAAAACTCAATTTTTTTTTTTTTTTTTTACCTCTTCAAAACTCCAATTTTTTTTTTTTTTTTTTTACCTATTCAAAACTCCTAAATTTTTTTTTTTTTTTTACCTCTTCAAAACTCCAACATTGATTTTTTGTTGCTTTTTTTACCTCTTCAAAACTCCAAAATTTTTTTTTTTTTTTACCTCTTCAAAACTCCAACATTTTTTTTTTTTTTTAGCTCTTCAAAACTCAATTTTTTTTTTTTTTTTACCTCTTCAAAACTCCAATTTTTTTTTTTTTTTTACCTCTTCAAAACTCCTAAATTTTTTTTTTTTTTTTACCTCTTCAAAACTCCACATTTTTTTTTTTTTTTTACCTCTTCAAAACTCCAACATTGATTTTTTGTTCCTTTTTTTACCTCTTCAAAACTCCAACTTTTTTTTTTTTTTTTACCTCTTCAAAACTCCTAACTTTTTTTTTTTTTTTTTTTACCTCTTCAAAACTCCTAAATTTTTTTTTTTTTTTTTTTACCTCTTCAAAACTCCACAATTTTTTTTTTTTTTTTACCTCTTCAAAACTCAAATTTTTTTTTTTTTTTTTTACCTCTTCAAAACTCAATTTTTTTTTTTTTACCTATTAAAAACTCCTAATTTTTTTTTTTTTTTTTTTACCTCTTCAAAACTCCAACATTGATTTTTTGTTCCTTTTTTTACCTCTTCAAAACTCCACAATTTTTTTTTTTTTTTTTACCTCTTCAAAACTCCACAATTTTTTTTTCTTTTTTTTTACCTCTTCAAAACTCAAACATTGATTTTTTGTTCCTTTTTTTACCTCTTCAAAACTCCAACTTTTTTTTTTTTTTTTACCTCTTCAAAACTCAATTTTTTTTATTTTTTTTACCTCTTCAAAACTCCTAAATTTTTTTTTTTTTTTTTACCTCTTCAAAACTCCACAATTTTTTTTTTTTTTTTACCTCTTCAAAACTCCACAATTTTTTTTTTTTTTTTACCTCTTCAAAACTCCTAAATTTTTTTTTTTTTTACCTCTTCAAAACTCCACAATTTTTTATTTTTTTTTTACCTTTTCAAAACTCCACAATTTTTTTTTTTTTTTTACCTCTTCAAAACTCCAACATTGATTTTTTGTTCCTTTTTTTACCTCTTCAAAACTCCAACTTTTTTTTTTTTTTACCTCTTCAAAACTCTTTTTTTTTTTTTTTTTTACCTCTTCAAAACTCCAACTTTTTTTATTTATTTTTTTACCTCTTCAAAACTCCACAATTAATTTTTTTTTTTTTACCTATTCAAAACTCCTAAATTTTTTTTTTTTTTTTTTTACCTCTTCAAAACTCCAACATTGATTTTTTGTTCCTTTTTTTACCTCTTCAAAACTCCAACTTTTTTTTTTTTTTTTACCTCTTCAAAACTCCACAATTTTTTTTTTTTTTTTTTACCTCTTCAAAACTCAATTTTTTTTTTTTTACCTCTTCAAAACTCCAACATTGATTTTTTGTTCCTTTTTTTACCTCTTCAAAACTCAATTTTTTTTTTTTTACCTCTTCAAAACTCCAATTTTTTTTTTTTTTTTACCTATTCAAAACTCCTAAATTTTTTTTTTTTTTTTTTACCTCTTCAAAACTCCAACATTGATTTTTTGTTGCTTTTTTTACCTCTTCAAAACTCCAAATTTTTTTTTTTTTTTACCTCTTCAAAACTCCACAATTTTTTTTTTTTTTTAGCTCTTCAAAATTCAATTTTTTTTTTTTTTTTTTACCTCTTCAAAACTCCAATTTTTTTTTTTTTTACCTCTTCAAAACTCCTAAATTTTTTTTTTTTTTTTACCTCTTCAAAACTCCAACTTTTTTTTTTTTTTACCTCTTCAAAACTCTTTTTTTTTTTTTTTTTACCTCTTCAAAACTCCAACTTTTTTTATTTATTTTTTTACCTCTTCAAAACTCCACAATTAATTTTTTTTTTTTTACCTATTCAAAACTCCTAAATTTTTTTTTTTTTTTTTTTACCTCTTCAAAACTCCAACATTGATTTTTTGTTCCTTTTTTTACCTCTTCAAAACTCCAACTTTTTTTTTTTTTTTTACCTCTTCAAAACTCCACAATTTTTTTTTTTTTTTTTTTACCTCTTCAAAACTCAATTTTTTTTTTTTTACCTCTTCAAAACTCCAACATTGATTTTTTGTTCCTTTTTTTACCTCTTCAAAACTCAATTTTTTTTTTTTTTACCTCTTCAAAACTCCAATTTTTTTTTTTTTTTTACCTATTCAAAACTCCTAAATTTTTTTTTTTTTTTTTTACCTCTTCAAAACTCCAACATTGATTTTTTGTTGCTTTTTTTACCTCTTCAAAACTCCAAATTTTTTTTTTTTTTTACCTCTTCAAAACTCCACAATTTTTTTTTTTTTTTTAGCTCTTCAAAATTCAATTTTTTTTTTTTTTTTTTACCTCTTCAAAACTCCAATTTTTTTTTTTTTTACCTCTTCAAAACTCCTAAATTTTTTTTTTTTTTTTACCTCTTCAAAACTCCACATTTTTTTTTTTTTTTTTTTTACCTCTTCAAAACTCCAACATTGATTTTTTGTTCCTTTTTTTACCTCTTCAAAACTCCAACTTTTTTTTTTTTTTTTACCTCTTCAAAACTCCTAACTTTTTTTTTTTTTTTACCTCTTCAAAACTCCACAATTTTTTTTTTTTTTTTTACCTCTTCAAAACTCAAACATTGATTTTTTGTTCCTTTTTTTACCTCTTCAAAACTCCAACTTTTTTTTTTTTTTTTACCTCTTCAAAACTCCACAATTTTTTTTTTTTTAACCTCTTCAAAACTCCAACATTGATTTTTTGTTCCTTTTTTTACCTCTTCAAAACTCCACAATTTTTTTTTTTTTTTTTACCTCTTCAAAACTCCACAATTTTTTTTTCTTTTTTTTTACCTCTTCAAAACTCAAACATTGATTTTTTGTTCCTTTTTTTACCTCTTCAAAACTCCAACTTTTTTTTTTTTTTTTACCTCTTCAAAACTCAATTTTTTTTTATTTTTTTTACCTCTTCAAAACTCCTAAATTTTTTTTTTTTTTTTTTACCTCTTCAAAACTCCACAATTTTTTTTTTTTTTTTTTTACCTCTTCAAAACTCAAACATTGATTTTTTGTTCCTTTTTTTACCTCTTCAAAACTCCACAATTTTTTTTTTTTTTTTTACCTCTTCAAAACTCCACAATTTTTTTTTTTTTTTTTTTACCTCTTCAAAACTCAAACATTGATTTTTTGTTCCTTTTTTTACCTCTTCAAAACTCCAACTTTTTTTTTTTTTTTTACCTCTTCAAAACTCAATTTTTTTTATTTTTTTTTACCTCTTCAAAACTCCTAAATTTTTTTTTTTTTTTTTTACCTCTTCAAAACTCAAATTTTTTTTTTTTTTTTTACCTCTTCAAAACTCCACAATTTTTTTTTTTTTTTTTTACCTATTCAAAACTCCAACATTGATTTTTTGTTCCTTTTTTTACCTCTTCAAAACTCCTAAATTTTTTTATTTTTTTTTCCTCTTCAAAACTCCAACTTTTTTTTTTTTTTACCTCTTCAAAACTCCAACATTGATTTTTTGTTCCTTTTTTTACCTCTTCAAAACTCCACAATTTTTTTTATTTTTTTTTCCTCTTCAAAACTCCTAAATTTTTTTTTATTTTTTTTACCTCTTCAAAACTCCACAATTTTTTTTTTTTTTTTACCTATTCAAAACTCCTAAATTTATTTATTTATTTTTTACCTCTTCAAAACTCCAACATTGATTTTTTGTTCCTTTTTTTAGCTCTTCAAAACACAATTTTTTTTTTTTTTTTTTTTACCTCTTCAAAACTCAATTTTTTTTTTTTTTTTTTACCTATTCAAAACTCCTAAATTTTTTTTTTTTTTTTTACCTCTTCAAAACTCCAACATTGATTTTTTGTTGCTTTTTTTACCTCTTCAAAACTCCAAAATTTTTTTTTTTTTTTACCTCTTCAAAACTCAATTTTTTTTTTTTACCTCTTCAAAACTCCAACATTTTTTTTTTTTTTTAGCTCTTCAAAACTCAATTTTTTTTTTTTTTTTACCTCTTCAAAACTCCAATTTTTTTTTTTTTTTTACCTCTTCAAAACTCCTAAATTTTTTTTTTTTTTTTACCTCTTCAAAACTCCACATTTTTTTTTTTTTTTTACCTCTTCAAAACTCCAACATTGATTTTTTGTTCCTTTTTTTACCTCTTCAAAACTCCAACTTTTTTTTTTTTTTTTACCTCTTCAAAACTCCTAACTTTTTTTTTTTTTTTTTTACCTCTTCAAAACTCCTAAATTTTTTTTTTTTTTTTTTTACCTCTTCAAAACTCCACAATTTTTTTTTTTTTTTTACCTCTTCAAAACTCATTTTTTTTTTTTTTTTTTACCTCTTCAAAACTCAATTTTTTTTTTTTTACCTATTAAAAACTCCTAATTTTTTTTTTTTTTTTTTTACCTCTTCAAAACTCCAACATTGATTTTTTGTTCCTTTTTTTACCTCTTCAAAACTCCACAATTTTTTTTTTTTTTTTTACCTCTTCAAAACTCCACAATTTTTTTTTCTTTTTTTTTACCTCTTCAAAACTCAAACATTGATTTTTTGTTCCTTTTTTTACCTCTTCAAAACTCCAACTTTTTTTTTTTTTTTTACCTCTTCAAAACTCAATTTTTTTTATTTTTTTTACCTCTTCAAAACTCCTAAATTTTTTTTTTTTTTTTTTACCTCTTCAAAACTCCACAATTTTTTTTTTTTTTTTTACCTCTTCAAAACTCCACAATTTTTTTTTTTTTTTTACCTCTTCAAAACTCCTAAATTTTTTTTTTTTTTTACCTCTTCAAAACTCCACAATTTTTTATTTTTTTTTTACCTCTTCAAAACTCCACAATTTTTTTTTTTTTTTTACCTATTCAAAACTCCTAAATTTTTTTTTTTTTTTTTTTTACCTCTTCAAAACTCCAACATTGATTTTTTGTTCCTTTTTTTACCTCTTCAAAACTCCAACTTTTTTTTTTTTTTTTACCTCTTCAAAACTCCACACATTTTTTTATTTATTTTTTTTACCTCTTCAAAACTCCAACTTTTTTTTTTTTTTTTTTTACCTCTTCAAAACTCAAATTTTTTTTTTTTTTTTTTACCTCTTCAAAACTCTTTTTTTTTTTTTTTACCTATTAAAAACTCCTAAATTTTTTTTTTTTTTTTTTTACCTCTTCAAAACTCCAACATTGATTTTTTGTTCCTTTTTTTACCTCTTCAAAACTCCACAATTTTTTTTTTTTTTTTTACCTATTCAAAACTCCTAATTTTTTTTTTAATTTTTTTTTTACCTCTTCAAAACTCAATTTATTTTTTTATTTTTTTTTTACCTCTTCAAAACTCAATTTTTTTTTTTTTACCTATTCAAAACTCCTAAATTTTTTTTTTTTTTTTTTACCTCTTCAAAACTACAACATTGATTTTTTGTTCCTTTTTTTACCTCTTCAAAACTCCACAATTTTTTTTTTTTTTTTACCTATTCAAAACTCCTAATTTTTTTTTTAATTTTTTTTTTACCTCTTCAAAACTCAATTTATTTTTTTATTTTTTTTTTACCTCTTCAAAACTCAATTTTTTTTTTTTTACCTCTTCAAAACTCCTAATTTTTTTTTTTTTTTTTTACCTCTTCAAAACTCCACAATTTTTTTTTTTTTTTTTACCTATTCAAAACTCCTAAATTTTTTTTTTTTTTTTTTTACCTCTTCAAAACTCCAACATTGATCTTTTGTTCCTTTTTTTACCTCTTCAAAACTCCAACTTTTTTTTTTTTTACCTCTTCAAAACTCTTTTTTATTTTTTTTTTTACCTCTTCAAAACTCCACAATTAATTATTTTTTTTTTACCTATTCAAAACTCCTAAATTTTTTTTTTTTTTTTTTTACCTCTTCAAAACTCCAACATTGATTTTTTGTTCCGTTTTTTACCTCTTCAAAACTCAATTTTTTTTTTTTTTTTTACCTCTTCAAAACTCCACACTTTTTTATTTATTTTTTTTACCTCTTCAAAACTCCAACTTTTTTTTTTTTTTTTTTTACCTATTAAAAACTCCTAAATTTTTTTTTTTTTTTTTACCTCTTCAAAACTCCAACATTGATTTTTTGTTCCTTTTTTTACCTCTTCAAAACTCCACAATTTTTTTTTTTTTTTTTACCTCTTCAAAACTCCACAATTTTTTTTTTTTTTTTTTTTACCTCTTCAAAACTCAAACATTGATTTTTTGTTCCTTTTTTTACCTCTTCAAAACTCCAACTTTTTTTTTTTTTTTTACCTCTTCAAAACTCAATTTTTTTTATTTTTTTTTACCTCTTCAAAACTCCTAAATTTTTTTTTTTTTTTTTACCTCTTCAAAACTCAAATTTTTTTTTTTTTTTTTTACCTCTTCAAAACTCCACAATTTTTTTTTTTTTTTTTTTACCTATTCAAAACTCCAACATTGATTTTTTGTTCCTTTTTTTACCTCTTCAAAACTCCTAAATTTTTTTATTTTTTTTTCCTCTTCAAAACTCCAACTTTTTTTTTTTTTTACCTCTTCAAAACTCCAACATTGATTTTTTGTTCCTTTTTTTACCTCTTCAAAACTCCTAAATTTTTTTTATTTTTTTTCCTCTTCAAAACTCCTAAATTTTTTTTTATTTTTTTTACCTCTTCAAAACTCCACAATTTTTTATTTTTTTTTACCTATTCAAAACTCCTAAATTTATTTATTTATTTTTTACCTCTTCAAATCTCCAACATTGATTTTTTGTTCCTTTTTTTAGCTCTTCAAAACACAATTTTTTTTTTTTTTTTTTTACCTCTTCAAAACTCAATTTTTTTTTTTTTTTTACCTCTTCAAAACTCCAATTTTTTTTTTTTTTTTTTTACCTATTCAAAACTCCTAAATTTTTTTTTTTTTTTTTACCTCTTCAAAACTCCAACATTGATTTTTTGTTCCTTTTTTTACCTCTTCAAAACTCCAACTTTTTTTTTTTTTTTTACCTCTTCAAAACTCAATTTTTTTTATTTTTTTTACCTCTTCAAAACTCCTAAATTTTTTTTTTTTTTTTTACCTCTTCAAAACTCCACAATTTTTATTTTTTTTTACCTCTTCAAAACTCCACAATTTTTTTTTTTTTTTTACCTCTTCAAAACTCCTAAATTTTTTTTTTTTTTACCTCTTCAAAACTCCACAATTTTTTATTTTTTTTTTACCTTTTCAAAACTCCACAATTTTTTTTTTTTTTTTACCTATTCAAAACTCCTAAATTTTTTTTTTTTTTTTTTACCTCTTCAAAACTCCAACATTGATTTTTTGTTCCTTTTTTTACCTCTTCAAAACTCCAACTTTTTTTTTTTTTTACCTCTTCAAAACTCTTTTTTTTTTTTTTTTTACCTCTTCAAAACTCCACAATTTTTTTTTTTTTTTTTTTACCTCTTCAAAACTCAAACATTGATTTTTTGTTCCTTTTTTTACCTCTTCAAAACTCCAACTTTTTTTTTTTTTTTTACCTCTTCAAAACTCAATTTTTTTTCATTTTTTTTTACCCCTTCAAAACTCCTAAATTTTTTTTTTTTTTTTTTTTACCTCTTCAAAACTCCACAATTTTTTTTTTTTTAACCTCTTCAAAACTCCAACATTGATTTTTTGTTCCTTTTTTTACCTCTTCAAAACTCCACAATTTTTTTTTCTTTTTTTTTACCTCTTCAAAACTCAAACATTGATTTTTTGTTCCTTTTTTTACCTCTTCAAAACTCCAACTTTTTTTTTTTTTTTTACCTCTTCAAAACTCAATTTTTTTTTATTTTTTTTACCTCTTCAAAACTCCTAAATTTTTTTTTTTTTTTTTTACCTCTTCAAAACTCCACAATTTTTTTTTTTTTTTTTTTACCTCTTCAAAACTCAAACATTGATTTTTTGTTCCTTTTTTTACCTCTTCAAAACTCCACAATTTTTTTTTTTTTTTTTACCTCTTCAAAACTCCACAATTTTTTTTTTTTTTTTTTTACCTCTTCAAAACTCAAACATTGATTTTTTGTTCCTTTTTTTACCTCTTCAAAACTCCAACTTTTTTTTTTTTTTTTACCTCTTCAAAACTCAATTTTTTTTATTTTTTTTTACCTCTTCAAAACTCCTAAATTTTTTTTTTTTTTTTTACCTCTTCAAAACTCAAATTTTTTTTTTTTTTTTTTACCTCTTCAAAACTCCACAATTTTTTTTTTTTTTTTTTTACCTATTCAAAACTCCAACATTGATTTTTTGTTCCTTTTTTTACCTCTTCAAAACTCCTAAATTTTTTTATTTTTTTTTCCTCTTCAAAACTCCAACTTTTTTTTTTTTTTACCTCTTCAAAACTCCAACATTGATTTTTTGTTCCTTTTTTTACCTCTTCAAAACTCCTAAATTTTTTTAATTTTTTTTTCCTCTTCAAAACTCCTAAATTTTTTTTTATTTTTTTTGCCTCTTCAAAACTCCACAATTTTTTTTTTTTTTTTACCTATTCAAAACTCCTAAATTTATTTATTTATTTTTTACCTCTTCAAAACTCCAACATTGATTTTTTGTTCCTTTTTTTAGCTCTTCAAAACACAATTTTTTTTTTTTTTTTTTTTACCTCTTCAAAACTCAATTTTTTTTTTTTTTTTTTACCTCTTCAAAACTCCAATTTTTTTTTTTTTTTTTTTACCTATTCAAAACTCCTAAATTTTTTTTTTTTTTTTTACCTCTTCAAAACTCCAACATTGATTTTTTGTTGCTTTTTTTACCTCTTCAAAACTCCAAAATTTTTTTTTTTTTTTACCTCTTCAAAACTCAATTTTTTTTTTTTACCTCTTCAAAACTCCAACATTTTTTTTTTTTTTTAGCTCTTCAAAACTCAATTTTTTTTTTTTTTTTACCTCTTCAAAACTCCAATTTTTTTTTTTTTTTTACCTCTTCAAAACTCCTAAATTTTTTTTTTTTTTTTACCTCTTCAAAACTCCACATTTTTTTTTTTTTTTTACCTCTTCAAAACTCCAACATTGATTTTTTGTTCCTTTTTTTACCTCTTCAAAACTCCAACTTTTTTTTTTTTTTTTACCTCTTCAAAACTCCTAACTTTTTTTTTTTTTTTTTTTACCTCTTCAAAACTCCTAAATTTTTTTTTTTTTTTTTTTTACCTCTTCAAAACTCCACAATTTTTTTTTTTTTTTTACCTCTTCAAAACTCATTTTTTTTTTTTTTTTTTACCTCTTCAAAACTCAATTTTTTTTTTTTTACCTATTAAAAACTCCTAATTTTTTTTTTTTTTTTTTTTACCTCTTCAAAACTCCAACATTGATTTTTTGTTCCTTTTTTTACCTCTTCAAAACTCCACAATTTTTTTTTTTTTTTTTTACCTCTTCAAAACTCCACAATTTTTTTTTCTTTTTTTTTACCTCTTCAAAACTCAAACATTGATTTTTTGTTCCTTTTTTTACCTCTTCAAAACTCCAACTTTTTTTTTTTTTTTTACCTCTTCAAAACTCAATTTTTTTTATTTTTTTTACCTCTTCAAAACTCCTAAATTTTTTTTTTTTTTTTTTACCTCTTCAAAACTCCACAATTTTTTTTTTTTTTTTACCTCTTCAAAACTCCACAATTTTATTTTTTTTTTTACCTCTTCAAAACTCCTAAATTTTTTTTTTTTTTACCTCTTCAAAACTCCACAATTTTTTATTTTTTTTTTACCTCTTCAAAACTCCACAATTTTTTTTTTTTTTTTTACCTATTCAAAACTCCTAAATTTTTTTTTTTTTTTTTTACCTCTTCAAAACTCCAACATTGATTTTTTGTTCCTTTTTTTACCTCTTCAAAACTCCAACTTTTTTTTTTTTTTTTTACCTCTTCAAAACTCCACACATTTTTTTATTTATTTTTTTTACCTCTTCAAAACTCCAACTTTTTTTTTTTTTTTTTTTACCTCTTCAAAACTCAAATTTTTTTTTTTTTTTTTTACCTCTTCAAAACTCATTTTTTTTTTTTTTACCTATTAAAAACTCCTAAATTTTTTTTTTTTTTTTTTACCTCTTCAAAACTCCAACATTGATTTTTTGTTCCTTTTTTTACCTCTTCAAAACTCCACAATTTTTTTTTTTTTTTTTTTACCTCTTCAAAACTCAAACATTGATTTTTTGTTCCTTTTTTTACCTCTTCAAAACTCCAACTTTTTTTTTTTTTTTTTACCTCTTCAAAACTCAATTTTTTTTATTTTTTTTACCTCTTCAAAACTCCTAAATTTTTTTTTTTTTTTTTTACCTCTTCAAAACTCCACAATTTTTTTTTTTTTTTTACCTCTTCAAAACTCCACAATTTTTTTTTTTTTTTTACCTCTTCAAAACTCCTAAATTTTTTTTTTTTTTTACCTCTTCAAAACTCCACAATTTTTTATTTTTTTTTTACCTCTTCAAAACTCCACAATTTTTTTTTTTTTTTTACCTATTCAAAACTCCTAAATTTTTTTTTTTTTTTTTTTACCTCTTCAAAACTCCAACATTGATTTTTTGTTCCTTTTTTTACCTCTTCAAAACTCCAACTTTTTTTTTTTTTTTTTACCTCTTCAAAACTCCACACATTTTTTTATTTATTTTTTTTACCTCTTCAAAACTCCAACTTTTTTTTTTTTTTTTTTTACCTCTTCAAAACTCAAATTTTTTTTTTTTTTTTTTACCTCTTCAAAACTCTTTTTTTTTTTTTTTACCTATTAAAAACTCCTAAATTTTTTTTTTTTTTTTTTACCTCTTCAAAACTCCAACATTGATTTTTTGTTCCTTTTTTTACCTCTTCAAAACTCCACAATTTTTTTTTTTTTTTTACCTATTCAAAACTCCTAATTTTTTTTTTAATTTTTTTTTTACCTCTTCAAAACTCAATTTATTTTTTTATTTTTTTTTTACCTCTTCAAAACTCAATTTTTTTTTTTTTACCTATTCAAAACTCCTAAATTTTTTTTTTTTTTTTTTACCTCTTCAAAACTACAACATTGATTTTTTGTTCCTTTTTTTACCTCTTCAAAACTCCACAATTTTTTTTTTTTTTTTTACCTATTCAAAACTCCTAATTTTTTTTTTAATTTTTTTTTTACCTCTTCAAAACTCAATTTATTTTTTTATTTTTTTTTTACCTCTTCAAAACTCAATTTTTTTTTTTTTACCTCTTCAAAACTCCTAATTTTTTTTTTTTTTTTTACCTCTTCAAAACTCCACAATTTTTTTTTTTTTTTTTACCTATTCAAAACTCCTAAATTTTTTTTTTTTTTTTTTTACCTCTTCAAAACTCCAACATTGATCTTTTGTTCCTTTTTTTACCTCTTCAAAACTCCAACTTTTTTTTTTTTTTACCTCTTCAAAACTCTTTTTTATTTTTTTTTTTACCTCTTCAAAACTCCACAATTAATTATTTTTTTTTTACCTATTCAAAACTCCTAAATTTTTTTTTTTTTTTTTTTACCTCTTCAAAACTCCAACATTGATTTTTTGTTCCGTTTTTTACCTCTTCAAAACTCAATTTTTTTTTTTTTTTTTACCTCTTCAAAACTCCACACTTTTTTATTTATTTTTTTTACCTCTTCAAAACTCCAACTTTTTTTTTTTTTTTTTTTACCTATTAAAAACTCCTAAATTTTTTTTTTTTTTTTTACCTCTTCAAAACTCCAACATTGATTTTTTGTTCCTTTTTTTACCTCTTCAAAACTCCACAATTTTTTTTTTTTTTTTACCTCTTCAAAACTCCACAATTTTTTTTTTTTTTTTTTTACCTCTTCAAAACTCAAACATTGATTTTTTGTTCCTTTTTTTACCTCTTCAAAACTCCAACTTTTTTTTTTTTTTTTACCTCTTCAAAACTCAATTTTTTTTATTTTTTTTTACCTCTTCAAAACTCCTAAATTTTTTTTTTTTTTTTTTACCTCTTCAAAACTCAAATTTTTTTTTTTTTTTTTACCTCTTCAAAACTCCACAATTTTTTTTTTTTTTTTTTTACCTATTCAAAACTCCAACATTGATTTTTTGTTCCTTTTTTTACCTCTTCAAAACTCCTAAATTTTTTTATTTTTTTTTCCTCTTCAAAACTCCAACTTTTTTTTTTTTTTACCTCTTCAAAACTCCAACATTGATTTTTTGTTCCTTTTTTTACCTCTTCAAAACTCCTAAATTTTTTTTATTTTTTTTTCCTCTTCAAAACTCCTAAATTTTTTTTTATTTTTTTTACCTCTTCAAAACTCCACAATTTTTTATTTTTTTTTACCTATTCAAAACTCCTAAATTTATTTATTTATTTTTTACCTCTTCAAATCTCCAACATTGATTTTTTGTTCCTTTTTTTAGCTCTTCAAAACACAATTTTTTTTTTTTTTTTTTTACCTCTTCAAAACTCAATTTTTTTTTTTTTTTTACCTCTTCAAAACTCCAATTTTTTTTTTTTTTTTTTTACCTATTCAAAACTCCTAAATTTTTTTTTTTTTTTTTACCTCTTCAAAACTCCAACATTGATTTTTTGTTGCTTTTTTTACCTCTTCAAAACTCCAAATTTTTTTTTTTTTTTTACCTCTTCAAAACTCAATTTTTTTTTTTTACCTCTTCAAAACTCCAACATTTTTTTTTTTTTTTAGCTCTTCAAAACTCAATTTTTTTTTTTTTTTTTACCTCTTCAAAACTCCAATTTTTTTTTTTTTTTACCTCTTCAAAACTCCTAAATTTTTTTTTTTTTTTTACCTCTTCAAAACTCCACATTTTTTTTTTTTTTTTTTTTTACCTCTTCAAAACTCCAACATTGATTTTTTGTTCCTTTTTTTACCTCTTCAAAACTCCAACTTTTTTTTTTTTTTTTACCTCTTCAAAACTCCTAACTTTTTTTTTTTTTTTTTTTACCTCTTCAAAACTCCTAAATTTTTTTTTTTTTTTTTTTACCTCTTCAAAACTCCACAATTTTTTTTTTTTTTTACCTCTTCAAAACTCAAATTTTTTTTTTTTTTTTTACCTCTTCAAAACTCAATTTTTTTTTTTTTACCTATTAAAAACTCCTAATTTTTTTTTTTTTTTTTTTACCTCTTCAAAACTCCAACATTGATTTTTTGTTCCTTTTTTTACCTCTTCAAAACTCCACAATTTTTTTTTTTTTTTTACCTCTTCAAAACTCCACAATTTTTTTTTCTTTTTTTTTACCTCTTCAAAACTCAAACATTGATTTTTTGTTCCTTTTTTTACCTCTTCAAAACTCCAACTTTTTTTTTTTTTTTTACCTCTTCAAAACTCAATTTTTTTTATTTTTTTTACCTCTTCAAAACTCCTAAATTTTTTTTTTTTTTTTTACCTCTTCAAAACTCCACAATTTTTATTTTTTTTTTACCTCTTCAAAACTCCACAATTTTTTTTTTTTTTTTACCTCTTCAAAACTCCTAAATTTTTTTTTTTTTTACCTCTTCAAAACTCCACAATTTTTTATTTTTTTTTTACCTTTTCAAAACTCCACAATTTTTTTTTTTTTTTTACCTATTCAAAACTCCTAAATTTTTTTTTTTTTTTTTTACCTCTTCAAAACTCCAACATTGATTTTTTGTTCCTTTTTTTACCTCTTCAAAACTCCAACTTTTTTTTTTTTTTACCTCTTCAAAACTCTTTTTTTTTTTTTTTTTACCTCTTCAAAACTCCACAATTTTTTTTTTTTTTTTTTTACCTCTTCAAAACTCAAACATTGATTTTTTGTTCCTTTTTTTACCTCTTCAAAACTCCAACTTTTTTTTTTTTTTTTACCTCTTCAAAACTCAATTTTTTTTCATTTTTTTTTACCCCTTCAAAACTCCTAAATTTTTTTTTTTTTTTTTTTACCTCTTCAAAACTCCACAATTTTTTTTTTTTTAACCTCTTCAAAACTCCAACATTGATTTTTTGTTCCTTTTTTTACCTCTTCAAAACTCCACAATTTTTTTTTCTTTTTTTTTACCTCTTCAAAACTCAAACATTGATTTTTTGTTCCTTTTTTTACCTCTTCAAAACTCCAACTTTTTTTTTTTTTTTTACCTCTTCAAAACTCAATTTTTTTTTATTTTTTTTACCTCTTCAAAACTCCTAAATTTTTTTTTTTTTTTTTTACCTCTTCAAAACTCCACAATTTTTTTTTTTTTTTTTTTACCTCTTCAAAACTCAAACATTGATTTTTTGTTCCTTTTTTTACCTCTTCAAAACTCCACAATTTTTTTTTTTTTTTTTACCTCTTCAAAACTCCACAATTTTTTTTTTTTTTTTTTTACCTCTTCAAAACTCAAACATTGATTTTTTGTTCCTTTTTTTACCTCTTCAAAACTCCAACTTTTTTTTTTTTTTTTACCTCTTCAAAACTCAATTTTTTTTATTTTTTTTTACCTCTTCAAAACTCCTAAATTTTTTTTTTTTTTTTTACCTCTTCAAAACTCAAATTTTTTTTTTTTTTTTTTACCTCTTCAAAACTCCACAATTTTTTTTTTTTTTTTTTTACCTATTCAAAACTCCAACATTGATTTTTTGTTCCTTTTTTTACCTCTTCAAAACTCCTAAATTTTTTTATTTTTTTTTCCTCTTCAAAACTCCAACTTTTTTTTTTTTTTACCTCTTCAAAACTCCAACATTGATTTTTTGTTCCTTTTTTTACCTCTTCAAAACTCCTAAATTTTTTTAATTTTTTTTTCCTCTTCAAAACTCCTAAATTTTTTTTTATTTTTTTTGCCTCTTCAAAACTCCACAATTTTTTTTTTTTTTTTACCTATTCAAAACTCCTAAATTTATTTATTTATTTTTTACCTCTTCAAAACTCCAACATTGATTTTTTGTTCCTTTTTTTAGCTCTTCAAAACACAATTTTTTTTTTTTTTTTTTTTACCTCTTCAAAACTCAATTTTTTTTTTTTTTTTTTACCTCTTCAAAACTCCAATTTTTTTTTTTTTTTTTTTTTACCTATTCAAAACTCCTAAATTTTTTTTTTTTTTTTTACCTCTTCAAAACTCCAACATTGATTTTTTGTTGCTTTTTTTACCTCTTCAAAACTCCAAAATTTTTTTTTTTTTTTACCTCTTCAAAACTCAATTTTTTTTTTTTACCTCTTCAAAACTCCAACATTTTTTTTTTTTTTTTAGCTCTTCAAAACTCAATTTTTTTTTTTTTTTTACCTCTTCAAAACTCCAATTTTTTTTTTTTTTTTACCTCTTCAAAACTCCTAAATTTTTTTTTTTTTTTTACCTCTTCAAAACTCCACATTTTTTTTTTTTTTACCTCTTCAAAACTCCAACATTGATTTTTTGTTCCTTTTTTTACCTCTTCAAAACTCCAACTTTTTTTTTTTTTTTTACCTCTTCAAAACTCCTAACTTTTTTTTTTTTTTTTTTTACCTCTTCAAAACTCCTAAATTTTTTTTTTTTTTTTTTACCTCTTCAAAACTCCACAATTTTTTTTTTTTTTTACCTCTTCAAAACTCATTTTTTTTTTTTTTTTTTACCTCTTCAAAACTCAATTTTTTTTTTTTACCTATTAAAAACTCCTAATTTTTTTTTTTTTTTTACCTCTTCAAAACTCCAACATTGATTTTTTGTTCCTTTTTTTACCTCTTCAAAACTCCACAATTTTTTTTTTTTTTTTACCTCTTCAAAACTCCACAATTTTTTTTTCTTTTTTTTTACCTCTTCAAAACTCAAACATTGATTTTTTGTTCCTTTTTTTACCTCTTCAAAACTCCAACTTTTTTTTTTTTTTTTACCTCTTCAAAACTCAATTTTTTTTATTTTTTTTACCTCTTCAAAACTCCTAAATTTTTTTTTTTTTTTTTACCTCTTCAAAACTCCACAATTTTTTTTTTTTTTTTACCTCTTCAAAACTCCACAATTTATTTTTTTTTTTACCTCTTCAAAACTCCTAAATTTTTTTTTTTTTTACCTCTTCAAAACTCCACAATTTTTTATTTTTTTTTTACCTCTTCAAAACTCCACAATTTTTTTTTTTTTTTTACCTATTCAAAACTCCTAAATTTTTTTTTTTTTTTTTTACCTCTTCAAAACTCCAACATTGATTTTTTGTTCCTTTTTTTACCTCTTCAAAACTCCAACTTTTTTTTTTTTTTTTTACCTCTTCAAAACTCCACACATTTTTTTATTTATTTTTTTTACCTCTTCAAAACTCCAACTTTTTTTTTTTTTTTTTTTACCTCTTCAAAACTCAAATTTTTTTTTTTTTTTTTACCTCTTCAAAACTCATTTTTTTTTTTTTTACCTATTAAAAACTCCTAAATTTTTTTTTTTTTTTTTTACCTCTTCAAAACTCCAACATTGATTTTTTGTTCCTTTTTTTACCTCTTCAAAACTCCACAATTTTTTTTTTTTTTTTTACCTATTCAAAACTCCTAATTTTTTTTTTTTTTTTTTTTACCTCTTCAAAACTCAATTTATTTTTTTATTTTTTTTTTACCTCTTCAAAACTCAATTTTTTTTTTTTTACCTATTCAAAACTCCTAAATTTTTTTTTTTTTTTTTTACCTCTTCAAAACTACAACATTGATTTTTTGTTCCTTTTTTTACCTCTTCAAAACTCAATTTTTCTTTTTTTACCTATTCAAAACTCCTAATTTTTTTTTAATTTTTTTTTTACCTCTTCAAAACTCAATTTATTTTTTTATTTTTTTTTTACCTCTTCAAAACTCAATTTTTTTTTTTTACCTATTCAAAACTCCTAAATTTTTTTTTTTTTTTTTTACCTCTTCAAAACTCCAACATTGATTTTTTGTTCCTTTTTTTACCTCTTCAAAACTCAATTTTTTTTTTTTTTTTTTACCTCTTCAAAACTTCACACATTTTTTTTTTTTTTTTTTTACCTCTTCAAAACTCAATTTTTTTTTTTACCTATTCAAAACTCCTAATTTTTTTTTTACCTCTTCAAAACTCAATTTATTTTTTTATTTTTTTTTTACCTCATCAAAACTCAATTTTTTTTTTACCTATTCAAAACTCCTAAATTTTTTTTTTTTTTTTTACCTCTTCAAAACTCCAACATTGATTTTTGTTCCTTTTTTTACCTCTTCAAAACTCCACACATTTTTTTATTTATTTTTTTTACCTCTTCAAAACTCCAACTTTTTTTTTTTTTTTTTTACCTCTTCAAAACTCCAACATTGATTTTTTGTTCCTTTTTTTACCTCTTCAAAACTCCAACATTTTTTTTTTTTTTACCTCTTCAAAACTCCAACATTGATTTTTTGTTCCTTTTTTTACCTCTTCAAAACTCCAACTTTTTTTTTTTTTACCTCTTCAAAACTCAAATTTTTATTTTTTTTTTTATCTCTTCAAAACTCAATTATTTTTTTTTTACCTATTAAAAACTCCTAAATTTTTTTTTTTTTTTTTTTACCTCTTCAAAACTCCAACATTGATTTTTTGTTCCTTTTTTTACCTCTTCAAAACTCCAACTTTTTTTTTTTTTTTACCAATTCAAAACTCCACAATTTTTTTTTTTTTTTTTTACCTCTTCAAAACTCCAACATTGATTTTTTGTTTTTTACCTCTTCAAAACTCCACAATTTTTTATTTTTTTTTTTACCTCTTCAAAACTCCACAATTTTTTTTTTTTTTTTTACCTATTCAAAACTCCTAAATTTTTTTTTTTTTTTTTTTTACCTCTTCAAAACTCCAACATTGATTTTTTGTTCCTTTTTTTACCTCTTCAAAACTCCAACTTTTTTTTTTTTTTACCTCTTCAAAACTCTTTTTTTTTTTTTTTTTACCTCTTCAAAACTCCAACTTTTTTTTATTTTTTTTTTTACCTCTTCAAAACTCCACAATTAATTTTTTTTTTTTTACCTATTCAAAACTCCTAAATTTTTTTTTTTTTTTTTACCTCTTCAAAACTCCAACATTGATTTTTTGTTCCTTTTTTACCTCTTCAAAACTCAATTTTTTTTTTTTTTTTTTACCTCTTCAAAACTCCACACATTTTTTTATTTATTTTTTTTACCTCTTCAAAACTCCAACTTTTTTTTTTTTTTTTTTTTACCTCTTCAAAACTCAAATTTTTTTTTTTTTTTTTACCTCTTCAAAACTCAATTTTTTTTTTTTTTACCTATTAAAAACTCCTAAATTTTTTTTATTTTTTTTTACCTCTTCAAAACTCCAACATTGATTTTTTGTTCCTTTTTTTACCTCTTCAAAACTCCACAATTTTTTTTTTTTTTTACCTCTTCAAAACTCCACAATTTTTTTTTTTTTTTACCTCTTCAAAACTCCTAAATTTTTTTTTTTTTACCTCTTCAAAACTCCACAATTTTTTTTTTTTTTTTTACCTCTTCAAAACTCCACAATTTTTTTATTTTTTTTTACCTATTCAAAACTCCTAAATTTTTTTTTTTTTTTTTTTACCTCTTCAAAACTCCAACATTGATTTTTTGTTCCTTTTTTTACCTCTTCAAACTCCAACTTTTTTTTTTTTTTTACCTCTTCAAAACTCCAACATTGATTTTTTGTTCCTTTTTTTACCTCTTCAAAACTCCAACTTTTTTTTTTTTTATCTCTTCAAAACTCAAATTTTTTTTTTTTTTTTTTACCTCTTCAAAACTCAATTTTTTTTTTTTACCTATTCAAAACTCCTAATTTTTTTTTTAATTTTTTTTTTACCTCTTCAAAACTCAATTTATTTTTTTATTTTTTTTTTACCTCTTCAAAACTCAATTTTTTTTTTTTTACCTATTCAAAACTCCTAAATTTTTTTTATTTTTTTTTTACCTCTTCAAAACTACAACATTGATTTTTTGTTCCTTTTTTTACCTCTTCAAAACTCAATTTTTCTTTTTTTACCTATTCAAAACTCCTAAATTTTTTTTTTTTTTTTTTACCTCTTCAAAACTCCAACATTGATTTTTTGTTCCTTTTTTTACCTCTTCAAAACTCAATTTTTTTTTTTTTTTTTTACCTCTTCAAAACTCCACACATTTTTTTATTTTTTTTTTTTACCTCTTCAAAACTCCAACTTTTTTTTTTTTTTTTTTTACCTCTTCAAAACTCAAATTTTTTTTTTTTTTTTTTACCTCTTCAAAACTCAATTTTTTTTTTTTTACCTATTAAAAACTCCTAAATTTTTTTTATTTTTTTTTACCTCTTCAAAACTCCAACATTGATTTTTTGTTCCTTTTTTTACCTCTTCAAAACTCCACAATTTTTTTTTTTTTTTTACCTCTTCAAAACTCCACAATTTTTTTTTTTTTTTTACCTCTTCAAAACTCCTAAATTTTTTTTTTTTTACCTCTTCAAAACTCCACAATTTTTTTTTTTTTTTTTACCTCTTCAAAACTCCACAATTTTTTTTTTTTTTTTTACCTATTCAAAACTCCAACTTTTTTTTTTTTTTACCTCTTCAAAACTCCAACATTGATTTTTTGTTCCTTTTTTTACCTCTTCAAAACTCCAACTTTTTTTTTTTTTATCTCTTCAAAACTCAATTTTTTTTTTTTTTTTTTACCTCTTCAAAACTCAATTTTTTTTTTTTACCTATTCAAAACTCCTAATTTTTTTTTTAATTTTTTTTTTACCTCTTCAAAACTCAATTTATTTTTTTATTTTTTTTTTACCTCTTCAAAACTCAATTTTTTTTTTTTTACCTATTCAAAACTCCTAAATTTTTTTTATTTTTTTTTTACCTCTTCAAAACTACAACATTGATTTTTTGTTCCTTTTTTTACCTCTTCAAAACTCAATTTTTCTTTTTTTACCTATTCAAAACTCCTAATTTTTTTTTAAATTTTTTTTTTACCTCTTCAAAACTCAATTTATTTTTTTATTTTTTTTTTACCTCTTCAAAACTCAATTTTTTTTTTTTTACCTATTCAAAACTCCTAAATTTTTTTTTTTTTTTTTTTACCTCTTCAAAACTCCACAATTTTTTTTTTTTTTTTACCTATTCAAAACTCCTAAATTTTTTTTTTTTTTTTTTTACCTCTTCAAAACTCCAACATTGATTTTTTGTTCCTTTTTTTACCTCTTCAAAACTCCAACTTTTTTTTTTTTTTACCTCTTCAAAACTCTTTTTTTTTTTTTTTTTACCTCTTCAAAACTCCAACTTTTTTTATTTTTTTTTTTACCTCTTCAAAACTCCACAATTAATTATTTTTTTTTTACCTATTCAAAACTCCTAAATTTTTTTTTTTTTTTTTTACCTCTTCAAAACTCCAACATTGATTTTTTGTTCCTTTTTTTACCTCTTCAAAACTCAATTTTTTTTTTTTTTTTTTACCTCTTCAAAACTCCACACATTTTTTTATTTATTTTTTTTACCTCTTCAAAACTCCAACTTTTTTTTTTTTTTTTTTTACCTCTTCAAAACTCCACACATTTTTTTATTTATTTTTTTTACCTCTTCAAAACTCCAACTTTTTTTTTTTTTTTTTTTACCTATTAAAAACTCCTAAATTTTTTTTTTTTTTTTTTACCTCTTCAAAACTCCAACATTGATTTTTTGTTCCTTTTTTTACCTCTTCAAAACTCCACAATTTTTTTTTTTTTTTTACCTCTTCAAAACTCCACAATTTTTTTTTTTTTTTACCTCTTCAAAACTCCTAAATTTTTTTTTTTTTACCTCTTCAAAACTCCACAATTTTTTTTTTTTTTTTTTACCTCTTCAAAACTCCACAATTTTTTATTTTTTTTTTACCTATTCAAAACTCCTAAATTTTTTTTTTTTTTTTTTTACCTCTTCAAAACTCCAACATTGATTTTTTGTTCCTTTTTTTACCTCTTCAAAACTCCAACTTTTTTTTTTTTTTACCTCTTCAAAACTCTTTTTTTTTTTTTTTTTTTACCTCTTCAAAACTCCAACTTTTTTTTTTTTTTTTACCTCTTCAAAACTCCAACATTGATTTTTTGTTCCTTTTTTTACCTCTTCAAAACTCCACAATTTTTTTTTTTTTTTTTACCTCTTCAAAACTCCACAATTTTTTTTTTTTTTTTTTTACCTCTTCAAAACTCAAACATTGATTTTTTGTTCCTTTTTTTACCTCTTCAAAACTCCAACTTTTTTTTTTTTTTTTACCTCTTCAAAACTCAATTTTTTTTATTTTTTTTTACCTCTTCAAAACTCCTAAATTTTTTTTTTTTTTTTTACCTCTTCAAAACTCCACAATTTTTTTTTTTTTTTTACCTCTTCAAAACTCCACATTTTTTTTTTTTTTTTTACCTCTTCAAAACTCAATTTTTTTTTTTTTACCTATTAAAAACTCCTAAATTTTTTTTTTTTTTTTTTTACCTCTTCAAAACTCCAACATTGATTTTTTGTTCCTTTTTTTACCTCTTCAAAACTCAATTTTTTTTTTTTTTTACCTCTTCAAAACTCCAACTTTTTTTTTTTTTTTTACCTCTTCAAAACTCCTAACTTTTTTTTTTTTTTACCTCTTCAAAACTCCACAATTTTTTTTTTTTTTTTTTTACCTCTTCAAAACGTCAACATTGATTTTTTGTTCCTTTTTTTACCTCTTCAAAACTCCAACTTTTTTTTTTTTTTTTACCTCTTCAAAACTCCTAAATTTTTTTTTTTTTTTTTACCTCTTCAAAACTCCACAATTTTTTTTTTTTTTTTACCTCTTCAAAACTCCTAAATTTTTTTTTTTTTTTTACCTCTTCAAAACTCCACAATTTTTTTTTTTTTTTACCTATTCAAAACTCCTTAATTTTTCTTTTTTTTTTTTTTACCTCTTCAAAACTCAATTTTTTTTTTTTACCTCTTCAAAACTCCAACATTGATTTTTTGTTCCTTTTTTTACCTCTTCAAAACTCAATTTTTTTTTTTTTACCTCTTCAAAACTCCAATTTTTTTTTTTTTTTTTACCTATTCAAAACTCCTAAATTTTTTTTTTTTTTTTTTACCTCTTCAAAACTCCAACATTGATTTTTTGTTGCTTTTTTTACCTCTTCAAAACTCCAAATTTTTTTTTTTTTTTACCTCTTCAAAACTCCACAATTTTTTTTTTTTTTTAGCTCTTCAAAATTCAATTTTTTTTTTTTTTTTTTACCTCTTCAAAACTCCAATTTTTTTTTTTTTTTTACCTCTTCAAAACTCCTAAATTTTTTTTTTTTTTTTACCTCTTCAAAACTCCACATTTTTTTTTTTTTTTTTTTACCTCTTCAAAACTCCAACATTGATTTTTTGTTCCTTTTTTTACCTCTTCAAAACTCCAACTTTTTTTTTTTTTTTACCTCTTCAAAACTCCTAACTTTTTTTTTTTTTTACCTCTTCAAAACTCCACAATTTTTTTTTTTTTTTTTTTACCTCTTCAAAACTCCAACATTGATTTTTTGTTCCTTTTTTTACCTCTTCAAAACTCCAACTTTTTTTTTTTTTTACCTCTTCAAAACTCTTTTTTATTTTTTTTTTTACCTCTTCAAAACTCCACAATTAATTTTTTTTTTTTTACCTATTCAAAACTCCTAAATTTTTTTTTTTTTTTTTTTACCTCTTCAAAACTCCAACATTGATTTTTTGTTCCGTTTTTTACCTCTTCAAAACTCCATTTTTTTTTTTTTTTTTACCTCTTCAAAACTCCACACTTTTTTATTTATTTTTTTTACCTCTTCAAAACTCCAACTTTTTTTTTTTTTTTTTTTACCTATTAAAAACTCCTAAATTTTTTTTTTTTTTTTTACCTCTTCAAAACTCCAACATTGATTTTTTGTTCCTTTTTTTACCTCTTCAAAACTCCACAATTTTTTTTTTTTTTTTTACCTCTTCAAAACTCCACAATTTTTTTTTTTTTTTTTTTACCTCTTCAAAACTCAAACATTGATTTTTTGTTCCTTTTTTTACCTCTTCAAAACTCCAACTTTTTTTTTTTTTTTTACCTCTTCAAAACTCAATTTTTTTTATTTTTTTTTACCTCTTCAAAACTCCTAAATTTTTTTTTTTTTTTTTTACCTCTTCAAAACTCCACAATTTTTTTTTTTTTTTTACCTCTTCAAAACTCCACATTTTTTTTTTTTTTTTTACCTCTTCAAAACTCAATTTTTTTTTTTTTACCTATTAAAAACTCCTAAATTTTTTTTTTTTTTTTTTTACCTCTTCAAAACTCCACAATTTTTTTTTTTTTTTTTACCTCTTCAAAACTCAATTTTTTTTTTTTTACCTCTTCAAAACTCCAACATTGATTTTTTGTTCCTTTTTTTACCTCTTCAAAACTCAATTTTTTTTTTTTTTTACCTCTTCAAAACTCCAATTTTTTTTTTTTTTTTTTACCTATTCAAAACTCCTAAATTTTTTTTATTTTTTTTTACCTCTTCAAAACTCCAACATTGATTTTTTGTTGCTTTTTTTACCTCTTCAAAACTCCAAAATTTTTTTATTTTTTTACCTCTTCAAAACTCAATTTTTTTTTTTACCTCTTCAAAACTCCACAATTTTTTTTTTTTTTTAGCTCTTCAAAATTCAATTTTTTTTTTTTTTTTTACCTCTTCAAAACTCCAATTTTTTTTTTTTTTTTTTTACCTCTTCAAAACTCCAACATTGATTTTTTGTTCCTTTTTTTACCTCTTCAAAACTCCAACTTTTTTTTTTTTTTTTACCTCTTCAAAACTCCTAACTTTTTTTTTTTTTTTACCTCTTCAAAACTCCACAATTTTTTTTTTTTTTTTTTTACCTCTTCAAAACTCAAACATTGATTTTTTGTTCCTTTTTTTACCTCTTCAAAACTCCAACTTTTTTTTTTTTTTTTACCTCTTCAAAACTCAATTTTTTTTTTTACCTCTTCAAAACTCCACATTTTTTTTTTTTTTTTTTACCTCTTCAAAACTCCAACATTGATTTTTTGTTCCTTTTTTTACCTCTTCAAAACTCCAACTTTTTTTTTTTTTTTTACCTCTTCAAAACTCAATTTTTTTTATTTTTTTTTACCTCTTCAAAACTCCTAAATTTTTTTTTTTTTTTTTTACCTCTTCAAAACTCCACAATTTTTTTTTTTTTTACCTCTTCAAAACTCAATTTTTTTTATTTTTTTTTACCTATTTCAAAACTCCTAAATTTTTTTTTTTTTTTTTACCTCTTCAAAACTCCACAATTTTTTTTTTTTTTTTACCTCTTCAAAACTCCACATTTTTTTTTTTTTTTTTACCTCTTCAAAACTCAATTTTTTTTTTTTTACCTATTAAAAACTCCTAAATTTTTTTTTTTTTTTTTTTACCTCTTCAAAACTCCAACATTGATTTTTTGTTCCTTTTTTTACCTCTTCAAAACTCAATTTTTTTTTTTTTTTACCTCTTCAAAACTCCAACTTTTTTTTTTTTTTTTACCTCTTCAAAACTCCTAACTTTTTTTTTTTTTTACCTCTTCAAAACTCCACAATTTTTTTTTTTTTTTTTTTACCTCTTCAAAACGTCAACATTGATTTTTTGTTCCTTTTTTTACCTCTTCAAAACTCCAACTTTTTTTTTTTTTTTTACCTCTTCAAAACTCCTAAATTTTTTTTTTTTTTTTTACCTCTTCAAAACTCCACAATTTTTTTTTTTTTTTTACCTCTTCAAAACTCCTAAATTTTTTTTTTTTTTTTACCTCTTCAAAACTCCACAATTTTTTTTTTTTTTTACCTATTCAAAACTCCTTAATTTTTCTTTTTTTTTTTTTTACCTCTTCAAAACTCAATTTTTTTTTTTTACCTCTTCAAAACTCCAACATTGATTTTTTGTTCCTTTTTTTACCTCTTCAAAACTCAATTTTTTTTTTTTTACCTCTTCAAAACTCCAATTTTTTTTTTTTTTTTTACCTATTCAAAACTCCTAAATTTTTTTTTTTTTTTTTTACCTCTTCAAAACTCCAACATTGATTTTTTGTTGCTTTTTTTACCTCTTCAAAACTCCAAATTTTTTTTTTTTTTTACCTCTTCAAAACTCCACAATTTTTTTTTTTTTTTAGCTCTTCAAAATTCAATTTTTTTTTTTTTTTTTTACCTCTTCAAAACTCCAATTTTTTTTTTTTTTTTACCTCTTCAAAACTCCTAAATTTTTTTTTTTTTTTACCTCTTCAAAACTCCACATTTTTTTTTTTTTTTTTTTACCTCTTCAAAACTCCAACATTGATTTTTTGTTCCTTTTTTTACCTCTTCAAAACTCCAACTTTTTTTTTTTTTTTTACCTCTTCAAAACTCCTAACTTTTTTTTTTTTTTACCTCTTCAAAACTCCACAATTTTTTTTTTTTTTTTTTTACCTCTTCAAAACTCCAACATTGATTTTTTGTTCCTTTTTTTACCTCTTCAAAACTCCAACTTTTTTTTTTTTTTACCTCTTCAAAACTCTTTTTTATTTTTTTTTTTACCTCTTCAAAACTCCACAATTAATTTTTTTTTTTTTACCTATTCAAAACTCCTAAATTTTTTTTTTTTTTTTTTTACCTCTTCAAAACTCCAACATTGATTTTTTGTTCCGTTTTTTACCTCTTCAAAACTCCATTTTTTTTTTTTTTTTTACCTCTTCAAAACTCCACACTTTTTTATTTATTTTTTTTACCTCTTCAAAACTCCAACTTTTTTTTTTTTTTTTTTTACCTATTAAAAACTCCTAAATTTTTTTTTTTTTTTTTACCTCTTCAAAACTCCAACATTGATTTTTTGTTCCTTTTTTTACCTCTTCAAAACTCCACAATTTTTTTTTTTTTTTTACCTCTTCAAAACTCCACAATTTTTTTTTTTTTTTTTTACCTCTTCAAAACTCAAACATTGATTTTTTGTTCCTTTTTTTACCTCTTCAAAACTCCAACTTTTTTTTTTTTTTTTACCTCTTCAAAACTCAATTTTTTTTATTTTTTTTTACCTCTTCAAAACTCCTAAATTTTTTTTTTTTTTTTTTACCTCTTCAAAACTCCACAATTTTTTTTTTTTTTTTACCTCTTCAAAACTCCACATTTTTTTTTTTTTTTTTACCTCTTCAAAACTCAATTTTTTTTTTTTTACCTATTAAAAACTCCTAAATTTTTTTTTTTTTTTTTTACCTCTTCAAAACTCCACAATTTTTTTTTTTTTTTTTTACCTCTTCAAAACTCAATTTTTTTTTTTTTACCTCTTCAAAACTCCAACATTGATTTTTTGTTCCTTTTTTTACCTCTTCAAAACTCAATTTTTTTTTTTTTTTACCTCTTCAAAACTCCAATTTTTTTTTTTTTTTTTTTACCTATTCAAAACTCCTAAATTTTTTTTATTTTTTTTTACCTCTTCAAAACTCCAACATTGATTTTTTGTTGCTTTTTTTACCTCTTCAAAACTCCAAAATTTTTTTATTTTTTTACCTCTTCAAAACTCAATTTTTTTTTTTACCTCTTCAAAACTCCACAATTTTTTTTTTTTTTTAGCTCTTCAAAATTCAATTTTTTTTTTTTTTTTTACCTCTTCAAAACTCCAATTTTTTTTTTTTTTTTTTTACCTCTTCAAAACTCCAACATTGATTTTTTGTTCCTTTTTTTACCTCTTCAAAACTCCAACTTTTTTTTTTTTTTTTACCTCTTCAAAACTCCTAACTTTTTTTTTTTTTTTACCTCTTCAAAACTCCACAATTTTTTTTTTTTTTTTTTTACCTCTTCAAAACTCAAACATTGATTTTTTGTTCCTTTTTTTACCTCTTCAAAACTCCAACTTTTTTTTTTTTTTTTACCTCTTCAAAACTCAATTTTTTTTTTTACCTCTTCAAAACTCCACATTTTTTTTTTTTTTTTTTACCTCTTCAAAACTCCAACATTGATTTTTTGTTCCTTTTTTTACCTCTTCAAAACTCCAACTTTTTTTTTTTTTTTTACCTCTTCAAAACTCAATTTTTTTTATTTTTTTTTACCTCTTCAAAACTCCTAAATTTTTTTTTTTTTTTTTTTACCTCTTCAAAACTCCACAATTTTTTTTTTTTTTACCTCTTCAAAACTCCACAATTTTTTTTTTTTTTTACCTCTTCAAAACTCCTACATTTTTTTTTTTTTTTACCTCTTCAAAACTCCACAATTTTTTTTTTTTTTTTTACCTCTTCAAAACTCCACAATTTTTTTTTTTTTTTTACCTATTCAAAACTCCTAGATTTTTTTTTTTTTTTTTTACCTCTTCAAAACTCCAACATTGATTTTTTGTTCCTTTTTTTACCTCTTCAAAACTCCAACATTGATTTTTTGTTCCTTTTTTTACCTCTTCAAAACTCAATTTTTTTTTTTTTTTTTTACCTCTTCAAAACTTCACACATTTTTTTTTTTTTTTTTACCTCTTCAAAACTCAATTTTTTTTTTTACCTATTCAAAACTCCTAATTTTTTTTAAAATTTTTTTTTTACCTCTTCAAAACTCAATTTATTTTTTTATTTTTTTTTTACCTCATCAAAACTCAATTTTTTTTTTTACCTATTCAAAACTCCTAAATTTTTTTTTTTTTTTTTTTACCTCTTCAAAACTCCAACATTGATTTTTTGTTCCTTTTTTTACCTCTTCAAAACTCCACACATTTTTTTATTTATTTTTTTTACCTCTTCAAAACTCCAACTTTTTTTTTTTTTTTTTTACCTCTTCAAAACTCCAACATTGATTTTTTGTTCCTTTTTTTACCTCTTCAAAACTCCAACATTTTTTTTTTTTTTACCTCTTCAAAACTCCAACATTGATTTTTTGTTCCTTTTTTTACCTCTTCAAAACTCCAACTTTTTTTTTTTTTTACCTCTTCAAAACTCAAATTTTTTTTTTTTTTTTTACCTCTTCAAAACTCAATTTTTTTTTTTTTACCTATTAAAAACTCCTAAATTTTTTTTTTTTTTTTTTACCTCTTCAAAACTCCAACATTGATTTTTTGTTCCTTTTTTTACCTCTTCAAAACTCCACACATTTTTTTATTTATTTTTTTTACCTCTTCAAAACTCCACAATTTTTTTTATTTATTTTTTTTACCGCTTCAAAACTCCAACTTTTTTTTTTTTTTTTTTTACCTCTTCAAAAACTCCAACATTGATTTTTTGTTCCTTTTTTTACCTCTTCAAAACTCCAACTTTTTTTTTTTTTTACCTCTTCAAAACTCAAATTTTTTTTTTTTTTTTTTACCTCTTCAAAACTCAATTTTTTTTTTTTACCTATTAAAAACTCCTAAATTTTTTTTTTTTTTTTTTTACCTCTTCAAAACTCCAACATTGATTTTTTGTTCCTTTTTTTACCTCTTCAAAACTCCAACTTTTTTTTTTTTTTTACCAATTCAAAACTCCACAATTTTTTTTTTTTTTTTTTTACCTCTTCAAAACTCCAACATTGATTTTTTGTTTTTTACCTCTTCAAAACTCCACAATTTTTTATTTTTTTTTTACCTCTTCAAAACTCCACAATTTTTTTTTTTTTTTTTACCTATTCAAAACTCCTAAATTTTTTTTTTTTTTTTTTTACCTCTTCAAAACTCCAACATTGATTTTTTGTTCCTTTTTTTACCTCTTCAAAACTCCAACTTTTTTTTTTTTTACCTCTTCAAAACTCTTTTTTTTTTTTTTTTTACCTCTTCAAAACTCCAACTTTTTTTTATTTTTTTTTTTACCTCTTCAAAACTCCACAATTATTTTTTTTTTTTTACCTATTCAAAACTCCTAAATTTTTTTTTTTTTTTTTTACCTCTTCAAAACTCCAACATTGATTTTTTGTTCCTTTTTTTACCTCTTCAAAACTCAATTTTTTTTTTTTACCTATTCAAAACTCCTAATTTTTTTTTTAATTTTTTTTTTACCTCTTCAAAACTCAATTTTTTTTTTTTTTTTTTTTTTACCTCTTCAAAACTCAATTTTTTTTTTTTTATTCAAAAACTCCTAAATTTTTTTTTTTTTTTACCTCTTCAAAACTACAACATTGATTTTTTGTTCCTTTTTTTACCTCTTCAAAACTCAATTTTTCTTTTTTTACCTATTCAAAACTCCTAATTTTTTTTTTAATTTTTTTTTTACCTCTTCAAAACTCAATTTATTTTTTTATTTTTTTTTTACCTCTTCAAAACTCAATTTTTTTTTTTTACCTATTCAAAACTCCTAAATTTTTTTTTTTTTTTTTTACCTCTTCAAAACTCCAACATTGATTTTTTTGTTCCTTTTTTTACCTCTTCAAAACTCAATTTTTTTTTTTTTTTTTTACCTCTTCAAAACTTCACACATTTTTTTTTTTTTTTTTTTACCTCTTCAAAACTCAATTTTTTTTTTACCTATTCAAAACTCCTAATTTTTTTTTTAATTTTTTTTTACCTCTTCAAAACTCAATTTATTTTTTTATTTTTTTTTTACCTCATCAAAACTCAATTTTTTTTTTTTACCTATTCAAAACTCCTAAATTTTTTTTTTTTTTTTTTACCTCTTCAAAACTCCAACATTGATTTTTTGTTCTTTTTTTTACCTCTTCAAAACTCCACACATTTTTTTATTTATTTTTTTTACCTCTTCAAAACTCCAACTTTTTTTTTTTTTTTTTTACCTCTTCAAAACTCCAACATTTTTTTTTTTTTTTACCTCTTCAAAACTCCAACATTGATTTTTTGTTCCTTTTTTTACCTCTTCAAAACTCAATTTTTCTTTTTTTACCTATTCAAAACTCCTAATTTTTTTTTAATTTTTTTTTTACCTCTTCAAAACTCAATTTATTTTTTTATTTTTTTTTTACCTCTTCAAAACTCAATTTTTTTTTTTTTACCTATTCAAAACTCCTAAATTTTTTTTTTTTTTTTTTACCTCTTCAAAACTCCAACATTGATTTTTTGTTCCTTTTTTTACCTCTTCAAAACTCAATTTTTTTTTTTTTTTTTTACCTCTTCAAAACTCCACACATTTTTTTATTTATTTTTTTTACCTCTTCAAAACTCCAACTTTTTTTTTTTTTTTTTTTACCTCTTCAAAACTCCAACATTGATTTTTTGTTCCTTTTTTTACCTCTTCAAAACTCCAACATTTTTTTTTTTTTTACCTCTTCAAAACTCCAACATTGATTTTTTGTTCCTTTTTTTACCTCTTCAAAACTCCAACTTTTTTTTTTTTTTACCTCTTCAAAACTCAAATTTTTTTTTTTTTTTTTTTACCTCTTCAAAACTCAATTTTTTTTTTTTTACCTATTAAAAACTCCTAAATTTTTTTTATTTTTTTTTTACCTCTTCAAAACTCCAACATTGATTTTTTGTTCCTTTTTTTACCTCTTCAAAACTCCACACATTTTTTTATTTATTTTTTTTACCTCTTCAAAACTCCAACTTTTTTTTTTTTTTTTTACCTCTTCAAAACTCCACAAATTTTTTTATTTATTTTTTTTACCGCTTCAAAACTCCAACTTTTTTTTTTTTTTTTTTACCTCTTCAAAACTCCAACATTGATTTTTTGTTCCTTTTTTTACCTCTTCAAAACTCCAACTTTTTTTTTTTTTTTACCTCTTCAAAACTCTTTTTTAATTTTTTTTTTACCTCTTCAAAACTCCACAATTAATTTTTTTTTTTTACCTATTCAAAACTCCTAAATTTTTTTTTTTTTTTTTTTACCTCTTCAAAACTCCAACATTGATTTTTTGTTCCTTTTTTTACCTCTTCAAAACTCAATTTTTTTTTTTTTTTTACCTCTTCAAAACTCCACACTTTTTTATTTATTTTTTTTACCTCTTCAAAACTCCAACTTTTTTTTTTTTTTTTTTTACCTATTAAAAACTCCTAAATTTTTTATTTTTTTTTTTACCTCTTCAAAACTCCAACATTGATTTTTTGTTCCTTTTTTTACCTCTTCAAAACTCCACACTTTTTTATTTATTTTTTTTACCTCTTCAAAACTCCAACTTTTTTTTTTTTTTTTTACCTATTAAAAACTCCTAAATTTTTTTTTTTTTTTTTACCTCTTCAAAACTCCAACTTTTTTTTTTTTTTTTACCTCTTCAAAACTCAATTTTTTTTTTTTTTTACCTCTTCAAAACTCCTAAATTTTTTTTTTTTTTTTTTACCTCTTCAAAACTCCACAATTTTTTTTTTTTTTTTTTTACCTCTTCAAAACTCAAACATTGATTTTTTGTTCCTTTTTTTACCTCTTCAAAACTCCAACTTTTTTTTTTTTTTTTACCTCTTCAAAACTCAATTTTTTTTATTTTTTTTTACCTCTTCAAAACTCCTAAATTTTTTTTTTTTTTTTTTACCTCTTCAAAACTCCACAATTTTTTTTTTTTTTACCTCTTCAAAACTCCACAATTTTTTTTTTTTTTTACCTCTTCAAAACTCCTAAATTTTTTTTTTTTTTTTACCTCTTCAAAACTCCACAATTTTTTTTTTTTTTTTTACCTCTTCAAAACTCCACAATTTTTTATTTTCTTTTTACCTATTCAAAACTCCTAAATTTTTTTTTTTTTTTTTTACCTCTTCAAAACTCCAACATTGATTTTTTGTTCCTTTTTTTACCTCTTCAAAACTCTTTTTTTATTTTTTTTTTTACCTCTTCAAAACTCCACAATTAATTTTTTTTTTTTACCTATTCAAAACTCCTAAATTTTTTTTTTTTTTTTTTTACCTCTTCAAAACTCCAACATTGATTTTTTGTTCCTTTTTTTACCTCTTCAAAACTCAATTTTTTTTTTTTTTTTACCTCTTCAAAACTCCACACTTTTTTATTTTTTTTTTTTACCTCTTCAAAACTCCAACTTTTTTTTTTTTTTTTTTACCTATTAAAAACTCCTAAATTTTTTATTTTTTTTTTTACCTCTTCAAAACTCCAACATTGATTTTTTGTTCCTTTTTTTACCTCTTCAAAACTCCACACTTTTTTATTTATTTTTTTTACCTCTTCAAAACTCCAACTTTTTTTTTTTTTTTTTTACCTATTAAAAACTCCTAAATTTTTTATTTTTTTTTTACCTCTTCAAAACTCCAACTTTTTTTTTTTTTTTTACCTCTTCAAAACTCAATTTTTTTTTTTTTTTTACCTCTTCAAAACTCCTAAATTTTTTTTTTTTTTTTTTACCTCTTCAAAACTCCACAATTTTTTTTTTTTTTTTTTTACCTCTTCAAAACTCAAACATTGATTTTTTGTTCCTTTTTTTACCTCTTCAAAACTCCAACTTTTTTTTTTTTTTTTACCTCTTCAAAACTCAATTTTTTTTATTTTTTTTTACCTCTTCAAAACTCCTAAATTTTTTTTTTTTTTTTTTTACCTCTTCAAAACTCCACAATTTTTTTTTTTTTTACCTCTTCAAAACTCCAACTTTTTTTTTTTTTTTTTTTACCTATTAAAAACTCCTAAATTTTTTATTTTTTTTTTTACCTCTTCAAAACTCCAACTTTTTTTTTTTTTTTTATCTCTTCAAAACTCAATTTTTTTTTTTTTTTACCTCTTCAAAACTCCTAAATTTTTTTTTTTTTTTTTTACCTCTTCAAAACTCCACAATTTTTTTTTTTTTTTACCTCTTCAAAACTCCTAAATTTTTTTTTTTTTTTTACCTCTTCAAAACTCCACAATTTTTTTTTATTTTTTTTTACCTCTTCAAAACTCCACAATTTTTTTTTTTTTTTACCTATTCAAAACTCCTAAATTTTTTTTTTTTTTTTTTTACCTCTTCAAAACTCCAACATTGATTTTTTGTTCCTTTTTTTACCTCTTCAAAACTCCAACTTTTTTTTTTTTTTACCTCTTCAAAACTCCAACATTGATTTTTTGTTCCTTTTTTTACCTTTTCAAAACTCCAACTTTTTTTTTTTTTACCTCTTCAAAACTCAAATTTTTTTTTTTTTTTTTACCTCTTCAAAACTCAATTTTTTTTTTTTACCTATTAAAAACTCCTACATTTTTTTTTTTTTTTTTTTTACCTCTTCAAAACTCCAACATTGATTTTTTGTTCCTTTTTTTACCTCTTCAAAACTCCAACTTTTTTTTTTTTTTTTACCTCTTCAAAACTCCACAATTTTTTTTTTTTTTTTTACCTCTTCAAAACTCAATTTTTTTTTTTTTACCTCTTCAAAACTCCAACATTGATTTTTTGTTCCTTTTTTTACCTCTTCAAAACTCAATTTTTTTTTTTTTTTTACCTTTTCAAAACTCCAATTTTTTTTTTTTTTTTACCTATTCAAAACTCCTAAATTTTTTTTATTTTTTTTTACCTCTTCAAAACTCCAACATTGATTTTTTGTTGCTTTTTTTACCTCTTCAAAACTCCAAATTTTTTTTTTTTTTTTTACCTCTTCAAAACTCCACAATTTTTTTTTTTTTTTAGCTCTTCAAAATTCAATTTTTTTTTTTTTTTTTTACCTCTTCAAAACTCCAATTTTTTTTTTTTTTTTTACCTCTTCAAAACTCCACAATTTTTTTTTTTTTTTTTTTACCTCTTCAAAACTCAAACATTGATTTTTTGTTCCTTTTTTTACCTCTTCAAAACTCCAACTTTTTTTTTTTTTTTACCTCTTCAAAACTCAATTTTTTTATTTTTTTTTTCCTCTTCAAAACTCCTAAATTTTTTTTTTTTTTTTTTACCTCTTCAAAACTCCACAATTTTTTTTTTTTTTTTACCTCTTCAAAACTCCACAATTTTTTTTTTTTTTTTTACCTCTTCAAAACTCCACAATTTTTTTTTTTTTTTTTACCTCTTCAAAACTCCTAAATTTTTTTTTTTTTTTTACCTCTTCAAAACTCCACAATTTTTTATTTTTTTTTTACCTCTTCAAAACTCCACAATTTTTTTTTTTTTTTTTACCTCTTCAAAACTCCTAAATTTTTTTTTTTTTTTTTTTACCTCTTCAAAACTCCACAATTTTTTTTTTTTTTTTTTTACCTCTTCAAAACTCAAACATTGATTTTTTGTTCCTTTTTTTACCTCTTCAAAACTCCAACTTTTTTTTGTTTTTTTTACCTCTTTAAAACTCAATTTTTTTTATTTTTTTTTACCTCTTCAAAACTCCTAAATTTTTTTTTTTTTTTTTTTACCTCTTCAAAACTCCACAATTTTTTTTTTTTTTACCTCTTCAAAACTCCACAATTTTTTTTTTTTTTTTTACCTCTTCAAAACTCCACAATTTTTTTTTTTTTTTTACCTATTCAAAACTCCTAATTTTTTTTTTTTTTTTTTTACCTCTTCAAAACTCCAACATTGATTTTTTGTTCCTTTTTTTACCTCTTCAAAACTCCAACTTTTTTTTTTTTTTACCTCTTCAAAACTCCAACATTGATTTTTTGTTCCTTTTTTTACCTTTTCAAAACTCCAACTTTTTTTTTTTTTTACCTCTTCAAAACTCAAATTTTTTTATTTTTTTTTACCTCTTCAAAACTCAATTTTTTTTTTTTACCTATTAAAAACTCCTACATTTTTTTTTTTTTTTTTTTACCTCTTCAAAACTCCAACATTGATTTTTTGTTCCTTTTTTTACCTCTTCAAAACTCCAACTTTTTTTTTTTTTTTTACCTCTTCAAAACTCCACAATTTTTTTTTTTTTTTTTTACCTCTTCAAAACTCAATTTTTTTTTTTTTACCTCTTCAAAACTCCAACATTGATTTTTTGTTCCTTTTTTTACCTCTTCAAAACTCAATTTTTTTTTTTTTTTTACCTTTTCAAAACTCCAATTTTTTTTTTTTTTTTTTACCTATTCAAAACTCCTAAATTTTTTTTATTTTTTTTTACCTCTTCAAAACTCCAACATTGATTTTTTGTTGCTTTTTTTACCTCTTCAAAACTCCAAATTTTTTTTTTTTTTTTACCTATTCAAAACTCCTAAATTTTTTTTATTTTTTTTTACCTCTTCAAAACTCCAACATTGATTTTTTGTTGCTTTTTTTACCTCTTCAAAACTCCAAATTTTTTTTTTTTTTTTACCTCTTCAAAACTCAATTTTTTTTTTTACCTCTTCAAAACTCCACAATTTTTTTTTTTTTTAGCTCTTCAAAATTCAATTTTTTTTTTTTTTTTTTACCTCTTCAAAACTCCAATTTTTTTTTTTTTTTTTACCTCTTCAAAACTCCTAAATTTTTTTTTTTTTTTTTTACCTCTTCAAAACTCCACAATTTTTTTTTTTTTTACCTCTTCAAAACTCCACAATTTTTTTTTTTTTTTACCTCTTCAAAACTCCTAAATTTTTTTTTTTTTTTTACCTCTTCAAAACTCCACAATTTTTTATTTTTTTTTTACCTCTTCAAAACTCCACAATTTTTTTTTTTTTTTTTACCTCTTCAAAACTCCTAAATTTTTTTTTTTTTTTTTTTACCTCTTCAAAACTCCACAATTTTTTTTTTTTTTTTTTTACCTCTTCAAAACTCAAACATTGATTTTTTGTTCCTTTTTTTACCTCTTCAAAACTCCAACTTTTTTTTGTTTTTTTTACCTCTTTAAAACTCAATTTTTTTTATTTTTTTTTACCTCTTCAAAACTCCTAAATTTTTTTTTTTTTTTTTTTACCTCTTCAAAACTCCACAATTTTTTTTTTTTTTTACCTCTTCAAAACTCCACAATTTTTTTTTTTTTTTTTACCTCTTCAAAACTCCACAATTTTTTTTTTTTTTTACCTATTCAAAACTCCTAATTTTTTTTTTTTTTTTTTTTACCTCTTCAAAACTCCAACATTGATTTTTTGTTCCTTTTTTTACCTCTTCAAAACTCCAACTTTTTTTTTTTTTTTTACCTCTTCAAAACTCCTAACTTTTTTTTTTTTTTTTACCTCTTCAAAACTCCACAATTTTTTTTTTTTTTTTTTTACCTCTTCAAAACCTCAACATTGATTTTTTGTTCCTTTTTTTACCTCTTCAAAACTCCAACTTTTTTTTTTTTTTTTACCTCTTTAAAACTCAATTTTTTTTTTTTTTTTTTTACCTCTTCAAAACTCCAACTTTTTTTTTTTTTTTTACCTCTTCAAAACTCCTAACTTTTTTTTTTTTTTTTACCTCTTCAAAACTCCACAATTTTTTTTTTTTTTTTTTTACCTCTTCAAAACGTCAACATTGATTTTTTGTTCCTTTTTTTACCTCTTCAAAACTCCAACTTTTTTTTTTTTTTTTACCTCTTCAAAACTCCTAAATTTTTTTTTTTTTTTTTTACCTCTTCAAAACTCCACAATTTTTTTTTTTTTTTTTACCTCTTCAAAACTCCTAAATTTTTTTTTTTTTTTTACCTCTTCAAAACTCCACAATTTTTTTTTTTTTTTTTTACCTATTCAAAACTCCTAAATTTTTTTTTTTTTTTTTTTACCTCTTCAAAACTCCAACATTGATTTTTTGTTCCTTTTTTTACCTCTTCAAAACTCCAACTTTTTTTTTTTTTTACCTCTTCAAAACTCCAACATTGATTTTTTGTTCCTTTTTTTACCTCTTCAAAACTCCAACTTTTTTTTTTTTTTACCTCTTCAAAACTCCAAATTTTTTTTTTTTTTTTACCTCTTCAAAACTCCAAAATTTTTTTTTTTTTTTTAGCTCTTCAAAACTCAATTTTTTTTTTATTTTTTACCTATTCAAAACTCCAATTTTTTTTTTTTTTTTTTACCTCTTCAAAACTCCTAAATTTTTTTTTTTTTTTACCTCTTCAAAACTCCAACATTGATTTTTTGTTCCTTTTTTTACCTCTTCAAAACTCCAACTTTTTTTTTTTTTTTTACCTCTTCAAAACTCCTAACTTTTTTTTTTTTTTTACCTCTTCAAAACTCCACAATTTTTTTTTTTTTTTTTTTACCTCTTCAAAACCTCAACATTGATTTTTTGTTCCTTTTTTTACCTCTTCAAAACTCCAACATTGATTTTTTGTTCCTTTTTTTACCTCTTCAAAACTCCACAATTTTTTTTTTTTTTTTACCTCTTCAAAACTCCACAATTTTTTTTTTTTTTTTTTACCTCTTCAAAACTCAAACATTGATTTTTTGTTCCTTTTTTTACCTCTTCAAAACTCCAACTTTTTTTTTTTTTTTACCTCTTCAAAACTCAATTTTTTTATTTTTTTTACCTCTTCAAAACTCCTAAATTTTTTTTTTTTTTTTTTACCTCTTCAAAACTCCACACTTTTTTATTTATTTTTTTTACCTCTTCAAAACTCCAACTTTTTTTTTTTTTTTTTTTACCTATTAAAAACTCCTAAATTTTTTTTTTTTTTTTTTACCTCTTCAAAACTCCAACATTGATTTTTTGTTCCTTTTTTTACCTCTTCAAAACTCCACAATTTTTTTATTTTTTTTTACCTCTTCAAAACTCCACAATTTTTTTTTTTTTTTTTTTACCTCTTCAAAACTCAAACATTGATTTTTTGTTCCTTTTTTTACCTCTTCAAAACTCCACAATTTTTTTTTTTTTACCTCTTCAAACTCCACAATTTTTTTTTTTTTTTTTACCTCTTCAAAACTCCTAAATTTTTTTTTTTTTTTTACCTCTTCAAAACTCCACAATTTTTTATTTTTTTTTTACCTCTTCAAAACTCCACAATTTTTTTTTTTTTTTTTACCTATTCAAAACTCCTAAAATTTTTTTTTTTTTTTTTTTACCTCTTCAAAAACTCCAACATTGATTTTTTGTTCCTTTTTTTACCTCTTCAAAACTCCAACTTTTTTTTTTTTTTACCTCTTCAAAACTCTTTTTTTTTTTTTTTTTACCTCTTCAAAACTCCAACTTTTTTTATTTTTATTTTTACCTCTTCAAAACTCCACAATTAATTTTTTTTTTTTTACCTATTCAAAACTCCTAAATTTTTTTTTTTTTTTTTTTACCTCTTCAAAACTCCAACATTGATTTTTTGTTCCTTTTTTTACCTCTTCAAAACTCAATTTTTTTTTTTTTTTTTTTACCTCTTCAAAACTCCACACATTTTTTTATTTATTTTTTTTACCTCTTCAAAACTCCAACTTTTTTTTTTTTTTTTTTTACCTCTTCAAAACTCAAATTTTTTTTTTTTTTTTTTACCTCTTCAAAACTCCACAATTTTTTTTTTTTTTTTTTTACCTATTCAAAACTCCAACATTGATTTTTTGTTCCTTTTTTTACCTCTTCAAAACTCCTAAATTTTTTTTATTTTTTTTCCTCTTCAAAACTCCAACTTTTTTTTTTTTTACCTCTTCAAAACTCCAACTTTTTTTTTTTTTACCTCTTCAAACTCCAACATTGATTTTTTTGTTCCTTTTTTTACCTCTTCAAAAACTCCTAAATTTTTTTTATTTTTTTCTCCTCTTCAAAACTCCTAAATTTTTTTTTATTTTTTTACCTCTTTAAAACTCCACAATTTTTTTTTTTTTTTTACCTATTCAAAACTCCTAAATTTATTTATTTATTTTTTACCTCTTCAGAACTCCAACATTGATTTTTTGTTCCTTTTTTTAGCTCTTCAAACACAATTTTTTTTTTTTTTTTTTACCTCTTCAAAACTCTTTTTTTTTTTTTTTTTTTTACCTCTTCAAAACTCCAATTTTTTTATTTTTTTTTACCTATTCAAAACTCCTAAATTTTTTTTTTTTTTTTTTACCTCTTCAAAAACTCCAACATTGATTTTTTGTTGCTTTTTTTACCTCTTCAAAACTCCAAAATTTTTTTTTTTTTTTACCTCTTCAAAACTCAAATTTTTTTTTTTTACCTCTTCAAAACTCCAAAATTTTTTTTTTTTTTTAGCTCTTCAAAACTCAATTTTTTTTTTTATTTTTACCTATTCAAAACTCCAATTTTTTTTTTTTTTTTACCTCTTCAAAACTCCTAAATTTTTTTTTTTTTTTACCTCTTCAAAACTCCACATTTTTTTTTTTTTTTTTTTTTACCTCTTCAAAACTCCAACATTGATTTTTTGTTCCTTTTTTTACCTCTTCAAAACTCCAACTTTTTTTTTTTTTTTTACTCTTCAAAACTCCTAACTTTTTTTTTTTTTTTTACCTCTTCAAAACTCCACAATTTTTTTTTTTTTTTTTTACCTCTTCAAAACGTCAACATTGATTTTTTGTTCCTTTTTTTACCTCTTCAAAACTCCAATTATTTTTTTTTTTACCTCTTCAAAACTCCACAATTTATTTTTTTTTTTTAGCTCTTCAAAATTCAATTTTTTTTTTTTTTTTTACCTCTTCAAAACTCCAATTTTTTTTTTTTTTTTACCTCTTCAAAACTCCTAAATTTTTTTTTTTTTTTTACCTCTTCAAAACTCCACATTTTTTTTTTTTTTTTTTACCTCTTCAAAACTCCAACATTGATTTTTTGTTCCTTTTTTACCTCTTCAAAACTCCAACTTTTTTTTTTTTTTTTACCTCTTCAAAACTCCTAACTTTTTTTTTTTTTTTTACCTCTTCAAAACTCCACAATTTTTTTTTTTTTTTTTTACCTCTTCAAAACTCCAACATTGATTTTTTGTTCCTTTTTTTACCTCTTCAAAACTCCAACTTTTTTTTTTTTTTACCTCTTCAAAACTCTTTTTTATTTTTTTTTTTACCTCTTCAAAACTCCACAATTAATTTTTTTTTTTTTAACTATTCAAAACTCCTAAATTTTTTTTTTTTTTTTTTTACCTCTTCAAAACTCCAACATTGATTTTTTGTTCCGTTTTTTACCTCTTCAAAACTCCATTTTTTTTTTTTTTTTAACCTCTTCAAAACTCCACACTTTTTTATTTATTTTTTTTACCTCTTCAAAACTCCAACTTTTTTTTTTTTTTTTTTTACCTATTAAAAACTCCTAAATTTTTTTTTTTTTTTACCTCTTCAAAACTCCAACATTGATTTTTTGTTCCTTTTTTTACCTCTTCAAAACTCCACAATTTTTTTTTTTTTTTTTACCTCTTCAAAACTCCACAATTTTTTTTTTTTTTTTTTTACCTCTTCAAAACTCAAACATTGATTTTTTGTTCCTTTTTTTACCTCTTCAAAACT
>NW_028258700.1:0-10000 GCF_982586985.1 Callionymus lyra
ACATTTTTTTTTTTACCTCTTCAAAACTCAATTTTTTTTTTTTTTTTTTTATCTCTTCAAAACTCCAACATTTTTTTTTTTTTACCTCTTCAAAACTCCAGAAATTTTTTTTATATTTTTTTTACCTCTTCAAAACTCCACAATTTTTTATTTATTTTTTTTACCTCTTCAAAACTCCAACATTTTTTTTTTTTTTTACCTCTTCAAAACTCCAACATTGATTTTTTGTTCCTTTTTTTACCTCTTCAAAACTCCAACTTTTTTTTTTCTTTTTACCTCTTCAAAATTCAATTTTTTTTTTTTTTTTTTTACCTCTTCAAAACTCCAACATTGATTTTTTGTTCCTTTTTTTACCTCTTCAAAACTCCACAATTTTTTTTTTTTTTTTTTTTTACCTCTTCAAAACTCAATTTTTTTTTTTTTTTTTTACCTCTTCAAAACTCCAACTTTTTTTTTTTTTTTTACCTCTTCAAAACTCCACAATTTTTTTTTTTTTTTTTTTACCTCTTCAAAACTACAACTTTTTTTTTTTTTTTACCTCTTCAAAACTCCAACATTGATTTTTTGTTCCTTTTTTTACCTCTTCAAAACTCCACAATTTTTTTTTATTATTTTTTTTACCTCTTCAAAACTCCAACTTTTTATTTTTTTTTACCTCTTCAAAACTCTGAAATTTTTTTTTTTTTTTTTTTACCTCTTCAAACTCTACAATTTTTTTTTTTTTTTTTTTACCTCTTCAAAACTCCAACATTTTTTTTTTTTTACCTCTTCAAAACTCCAACATTGATTTTTTGTTCCTTTTTTTACCTCTTCAAAACTCCAACATTTTTTTTTTTTACCTCTTCAAAACTCAATTTTTTTTTTTTTTTTTTTATCTCTTCAAAACTCCAACATTTTTTTTTTTTTACCTCTTCAAAACTCCACAAATTTTTTTTATATTTGTTTTACCTCTTCAAAACTCCAACATTGATTTTTTGTTCCTTTTTTTACCTCTTCAAAACTCAATTTTTTTTTTTTTTTTTTTTTTACCTCTTCAAAACTCCAACATTGATTTTTTGTTCCTTTTTTTACCTCTTCAAAACTCCAAATATTTTTTTTTTTTTTTTTTTACCTCTTCAAAACTCTATTTTTTTTTTTTTTTTTACCTCTTCAAAACTCCAACTTTTTTTTTTTTACCTCTTCAAAACTCCAAATTTTTTTTTTTTTTTTACCTCTTCAAAACTCTACAATTTTTTTTTTTTTTTTTTTTTACCTCTTCAAAACTCCAACTTTTTTTTTTTTTTACCTCTTCAAAACTCCAACTTTTTTTTTTTTTTTTTTTACCTCTTCAAAACTCCAACATTGATTTTTTGTTCCTTTTTTTACCTCTTCAAAACTCAATTTTTTTTTTTTTTTTACCTCTTCAAAACTCCAACTTTTTTTTTTTTTTACCTCTTCAAAACTCCACAATTTTTTTTTTTTTTTTTTTACCTCTTCAAAACTCCAAATTTTTTTTTTTTTTACCTCTTCAAAACTCCAACTTTTTTTTTTTTTTACCTCTTCAAAACTCAATTTTTTTTTTTTTTTTTTTTTACCTCTTCAAAACTCCAACTTTTTTATTTTTTTTACCTCTTCAAATCTCTACAATTTTTTTTTTTTTTTTTTTTACCTCTTCAAAACTCAATTTTTTTTTTTTTTTTACCTCTTCAAAACTCCAACATTGATTTTTTGTTCCTTTTTTTACCTCTTCAAAACTCCAAATATTTTTTTTTTTTTTTTTTTACCTCTTCAAAACTCAATTTTTTTTTTTTTTTTACCTCTTCAAAACTCCAACTTTTTTTTTTTTACCTCTTCAAAACTCCAAATTTTTTTTTTTTTTTTTACCTCTTCAAAACTCTACAATTTTTTTTTTTTTTTTTTTTACCTCTTCAAAACTCCAACTTTTTTTTTTTTTTACCTCTTCAAAACTCCAACTTTTTTTTTTTTTTTTTTTACCTCTTCAAAACTCCAACATTGATTTTTTGTTCCTTTTTTTACCTCTTCAAAACTCAATTTTTTTTTTTTTTTTTACCTCTTCAAAACTCCAACTTTTTTTTTTTTTTTACCTCTTCAAAACTCCACAATTTTTTTTTTTTTTTTTTTTACCTCTTCAAAACTCCAAATTTTTTTTTTTTTTACCTCTTCAAAACTCAATTTTTTTTTTTTTTTTTTTTTTACCTCTTCAAAACTCCAACATTTTTTTTTTTTACCTCTTCAAATCTCTACAATTTTTTTTTTTTTTTTTTTTACCTCTTCAAAACTCCAACATTGATTTTTTGTTCCTTTTTTTACCTCTTCAAAACTCCACATTTTTTTTTATTTTTTTTTTTACCTCTTCAAAACTCCAACTTTTTTATTTTTTTTTACCTCTTCAAAACTCTACAATTTTTTTTGTTCCTTTTTTTACCTCTTCAAAACTCCAACTTTTTTTTTTTTTTACCTCTTCAAAACTCCAACATTGATTTTTTGTTCCTTTTTTTACCTCTTCAAAACTCAATTTTTTTTTTTTTTTTTTTATACCTCTTCAAAACTCCAACATTGATTTTTTGTTCCTTTTTTTACCTCTTCAAAACTCCAAATATTTTTTTATTTTTTTTTTTACCTCTTCAAAACTCAATTTTTTTTTTTTTTTTACCTCTTCAAAACTCCAACTTTTTTTTTTTTTTACCTCTTCAAAACTCCAAATTTTTTTTTTTTTTTTTTACCTCTTCAAAACTCTACAATTTTTTTTTTTTTTTTTTTTACCTCTTCAAAACTCCAACTTTTTTTTTTTTTTACCTCTTCAAAACTCCAACTTTTTTTTTTTTTTTTTATCTCTTCAAAACTCCAACATTGATTTTTTGTTCCTTTTTTTACCTCTTCAAAACTCAATTTTTTTTTTTTTTTTTTACCTCTTCAAAACTCCAATTTTTTTTTTTTTTTTACCTCTTCAAAACTCCAACATTGATTTTTTGTTCCTTTTTTTACCTCTTCAAAACTCAATTTTTTTTTTTTTTTTTTTTACCTCTTCAAAACTCCAACATTGATTTTTTGTTCCTTTTTTTACCTCTTCAAAACTCCAAATATATATATTTTTTTTTTTTTACCTCTTCAAAACTCAATTTTTTTTTTTTTTTTTACCTCTTCAAAACTCCAACTTTTTTTTTTTTTACCTCTTCAAAACTCCAAATTTTTTTTTTTTTTTTTACCTCTTCAAAACTCTACAATTTTTTTTTTTTTTTTTTTTTACCTCTTCAAAACTCCAACTTTTTTTTTTTTTTACCTCTTCAAAACTCCAACTTTTTTTTTTTTTTTTTTTACCTCTTCAAAACTCCAACATTGATTTTTTGTTCCTTTTTTTACCTCTTCAAAACTCCAACTTTTTTTTTTTTTTTACCTCTTCAAAACTCAATTTTTTTTTATTTTTTTTTTACCTCTTCAAAACTCCAACATTTTTTTTTTTTACCTCTTCAAAACTCAATTTTTTTTTTTTTTTTTTTATCTCTTCAAAACTCCAACATTTTTTTTTTTTTTTACCTCTTCAAAACTCCACAAATTTTTTTATATTTATTTTACCTCTTCAAAACTCTACAATTTTTTTTTTTTTTTTTTTACCTCTTCAAAACTCCAACATTTTTTTTTTTTTTTACCTCTTCAAAACTCCAACATTGATTTTTTGTTCCTTTTTTTACCTCTTCAAAACTCCAACTTTTTTTTTTTTTTTACCTCTTCAAAATTCAATTTTTTTTTTTTTTTTTTACCTCTTCAAAACTCCAACATTGATTTTTTGTTCCTTTTTTACCTCTTCAAAACTCCACAATTTTTTTTTTTTTTTTTTACCTCTTCAAAACTCAATTTTTTTTTTTACCTCTTCAAAACTCCAACTTTTTTTTTTTTTCCTCTTCAAAACTCCAACATTGATTTTTTGTTCCTTTTTTTACCTCTTCAAAACTCCACAATTTTTTTTTTTTTTTTTTTTACCTCTTCAAAACTCCAACTTTTTATTTTTTTTTACCTCTTCAAAACTCTAAATTTTTTTTTTTTTTTTTTTTTTACCTCTTCAAAACTCCAACATTTTTATTTTTTTTTACCTCTTCAAAACTCTACAATTTTTTTTTTTTTTTTTACCTCTTCAAAACTCCAACATTTTTTTTTTTTTACCTCTTCAAAATTCAATTTTTTTTTTTTTTTTTTTACTTCTTCAAAACTCCAACATTGATTTTTTGTTCCTTTTTTTACCTCTTCAAAACTCCACAATTTTTTTTTTTTTTTTTTTTACCTCTTCAAAACTCAATTTTTTATTTTTTTTTTACCTCTTCAAAACTCCAACTTTTTTTTTTTTTTTACCTCTTCAAAACTCCACAATTTTTTTTTTTTTTTTTTTTTACCTCTTCAAAACTACAACTTTTTTTTTTTTTTACCTCTTCAAAACTCCAACTTTTTTTTTTTTTTTTTTACCTCTTCAAAACTCCAACTTTTTTTTTTTTACCTCTTCAAAACTCCAACATTGATTTTTTGTTCCTTTTTTTACCTCTTCAAAACTCCACAATTTTTTTTTTTTTTTTTTTTACCTCTTCAAAACTCCAACATTGATTTTTTGTTCCTTTTTTTACCTCTTCAAAACTCCAAATTTTTTTTTTTTTTTTTTACCTCTTCAAAACTCCAATTTTTTTTTTTTTTTTACCTCTTCAAAACTCCAACTTTTTTTTTTTTTTTTACCTCTTCAAAACTCTACAATTTTTTTTATTTTTTTTTTTTACCTCTTCAAAACTCCAACTTTTTTTTTTTTTTACCTCTTCAAAACTCCAACTTTTTTTTTTATTTTTTTTACCTCTGCAAAACTCCAACATTGATTTTTTGTTCCTTTTTTTACCTCTTCAAAACTCCAACTTTTTTTTTTTTTTTTTTACCTCTTCAAAACTCCAACATTGATTTTTTGTTCCTTTTTTTACCTCTTCAAAACTCCACAATTTTTTTTTTTTTTTTTTTTACCTCTTCAAAACTCCAACTTTTTTTTTTTTTTTTTTTACCTCTTCAAAACTCCAACATTGATTTTTTGTTCCTTTTTTTACCTCTTCAAAACTCATTTTTTTTAAATTTTTTTTTTACCTCTTCAAAACTCCAACATTTTTTTTTTTACCTCTTCAAAACTCAATTTTTTTTTTTTTTTTTTTATCTCTTCAAAACTCCAACATTTTTTTTTTTTACCTCTTCAAAACTCCACAAATTTTTTTTATATTTTTTTTACCTCTTCAAAACTCCACAATTTTTTATTTATTTTTTTTACCTCTTCAAAACTCCAACATTTTTTTTTTTTTTTACCTCTTCAAAACTCCAACATTGATTTTTTGTTCCTTTTTTTACCTCTTCAAAACTCCAACTTTTTTTTTTCTTTTTACCTCTTCAAAATTCAATTTTTTTTTTTTTTTTTTTTACCTCTTCAAAACTCCAACATTGATTTTTTGGTCCTTTTTTTACCTCTTCAAAACTCCACAATTTTTTTTTTTTTTTTTTTTACCTCTTCAAAACTCAATTTTTTTTTTTTTTTTTTACCTCTTCAAAACTCCAACTTTTTTTTTTTTTTTACCTCTTCAAAACTCCACAATTTTTTTTTTTTTTTTTTTTTACCTCTTCAAAACTACAACTTTTTTTTTTTTTACCTCTTCAAAACTCCAACATTGATTTTTTGTTCCTTTTTTTACCTCTTCAAAACTCCACAATTTTTTTTTATTATTTTTTTTACCTCTTCAAAACTCCAACTTTTTATTTTTTTTTACCTCTTCAAAACTCTAAAATTTTTTTTTTTATTTTTTTTACCTCTTCAAAACTCTACAATTTTTTTTTTTTTTTTTTTACCTCTTCAAAACTCCAACATTTTTTTTTTTTTACCTCTTCAAAACTCCAACATTGATTTTTTGTTCCTTTTTTTACCTCTTCAAAACTCCAACATTTTTTTTTTTACCTCTTCAAAACTCAATTTTTTTTTTTTTTTTTTTTATCTCTTCAAAACTCCAACATTTTTTTTTTTTTACCTCTTCAAAACTCCACAAATTTTTTTTATATTTGTTTTACCTCTTCAAAACTCCAACATTGATTTTTTGTTCCTTTTTTTACCTCTTCAAAACTCAATTTTTTTTTTTTTTTTTTTTACCTCTTCAAAACTCCAACATTGATTTTTTGTTCCTTTTTTTACCTCTTCAAAACTCCAAATATTTTTTTTTTTTTTTTTTACCTCTTCAAAACTCTATTTTTTTTTTTTTTTTACCTCTTCAAAACTCCAACTTTTTTTTTTTTTACCTCTTCAAAACTCCAAATTTTTTTTTTTTTTTTTACCTCTTCAAAACTCTACAATTTTTTTTTTTTTTTTTTTTTACCTCTTCAAAACTCCAACTTTTTTTTTTTTTTACCTCTTCAAAACTCCAACTTTTTTTTTTTTTTTTTTACCTCTTCAAAACTCCAACATTGATTTTTTGTTCCTTTTTTTACCTCTTCAAAACTCAATTTTTTTTTTTTTTTTTACCTCTTCAAAACTCCAACTTTTTTTTTTTTTTTACCTCTTCAAAACTCCACAATTTTTTTTTTTTTTTTTTTACCTCTTCAAAACTCCAAATTTTTTTTTTTTTTACCTCTTCAAAACTCCAACTTTTTTTTTTTTTTACCTCTTCAAAACTCTTTTTTTTTTTTTTTTTTTTTACCTCTTCAAAACTCCAACTTTTTTATTTTTTTTTTACCTCTTCAAATCTCTACAATTTTTTTTTTTTTTTTTTTTTACCTCTTCAAAACTCAATTTTTTTTTTTTTTTTACCTCTTCAAAACTCCAACATTGATTTTTTGTTCCTTTTTTTACCTCTTCAAAACTCCAAATATTTTTTTTTTTTTTTTTTTACCTCTTCAAAACTCAATTTTTTTTTTTTTTTTTACCTCTTCAAAACTCCAACTTTTTTTTTTTTTACCTCTTCAAAACTCCAAATTTTTTTTTTTTTTTTTACCTCTTCAAAACTCTACAATTTTTTTTTTTTTTTTTTTTTACCTCTTCAAAACTCCAACTTTTTTTTTTTTTTACCTCTTCAAAACTCCAACTTTTTTTTTTTTTTTTTTACCTCTTCAAAACTCCAACATTGATTTTTTGTTCCTTTTTTTACCTCTTCAAAACTCAATTTTTTTTTTTTTTTTTACCTCTTCAAAACTCCAACTTTTTTTTTTTTTTTACCTCTTCAAAACTCCACAATTTTTTTTTTTTTTTTTTTTACCTCTTCAAAACTCCAAATTTTTTTTTTTTTTACCTCTTCAAAACTCCAACTTTTTTTTTTTTTTACCTCTTCAAAACTCAACTTTTTTTTTTTTTTTTTTTTTTACCTCTTCAAAACTCCAACATTTTTTTTTTTTACCTCTTCAAATCTCTACAATTTTTTTTTTTTTTTTTTTTTACCTCTTCAAAACTCCAACATTGATTTTTTGTTCCTTTTTTTACCTCTTCAAAACTCCACATTTTTTTTTATTTTTTTTTTTTACCTCTTCAAAACTCCAACTTTTTTATTTTTTTTTACCTCTTCAAAACTCTACAATTTTTTTTGTTCCTTTTTTTACCTCTTCAAAACTCCAACTTTTTTTTTTTTTTTACCTCTTCAAAACTCCAACATTGATTTTTTGTTCCTTTTTTTACCTCTTCAAAACTCAATTTTTTTTTTTTTTTTTTTATACCTCTTCAAAACTCCAACATTGATTTTTTGTTCCTTTTTTTACCTCTTCAAAACTCCAAATATTTTTTTATTTTTTTTTTTACCTCTTCAAAACTCAATTTTTTTTTTTTTTTTTACCTCTTCAAAACTCCAACTTTTTTTTTTTTTTACCTCTTCAAAACTCCAAATTTTTTTTTTTTTTTTTACCTCTTCAAAACTCTACAATTTTTTTTTTTTTTTTTTTTACCTCTTCAAAACTCCAACTTTTTTTTTTTTTTACCTCTTCAAAACTCCAACTTTTTTTTTTTTTTTTTTTTATCTCTTCAAAACTCCAACATTGATTTTTTGTTCCTTTTTTTACCTCTTCAAAACTCAATTTTTTTTTTTTTTTTTACCTCTTCAAAACTCCAATTTTTTTTTTTTTTACCTCTTCAAAACTCCACAATTTTTTTTTTTTTTTTTTTACCTCTTCAAAACTCCAACTTTTTTTTTTTTTTACCTCTTCAAAACTCCAACTTTTTTTTTTTTTTACCTCTTCAAAACTCCAACTTTTTTTTTTTTTTTACCTCTTCAAAACTCCAACTTTTTTTTTTTTTTTTTACCTCTTCAAAACTCCAACTTTTTTTTTTTTACCTCTTCAAAACTCCAACATTGATTTTTTGTTCCTTTTTTTACCTCTTCAAAACTCCACAATTTTTTTTTATTTTCTTTTTACCTCTTCAAAACTCCACAATTTTTTTTTTTTTTTTTTTTTACCTCTTCAAAACTCCAACATTTTTTTTTTTTTTACCTCTTCAAAACTCCAACATTGATTTTTTGTTCCTTTTTTTACCTCTTCAAAACTCCAACTTTTTTTTTTTTTTTACCTCTTCAAAACTCCAACATTGATTTTTTGTTCCTTTTTTTACCTCTTCAAAACTCCTAAATTTTTTATTTTTTTTTACCTCTTCAAAACTCCAACTTTTTTTTTTTTTTTACCTCTTCAAAACTCCACAATTTTTTTTATTTATTTTTTTTACCTCTTCAATACTCCAAATTTTATTTTTTTTTACCTCTTCAAAACTCCACAATTTTTTTTATATATTTTTTTTACCTCTTCAAAACTCCAACTTTTTTTTTTTTTTTTTTTACCTCTTCAAAACTCCACAATTTTTTTTATTTATTTTTTTTACCTCTTCAATACTCCAAATTTTTTTTTTTTTTACCTCTTCAAAACTCCACAATTTTTTTTATATATTTTTTTTTACCTCTTCAAAACTCCAACTTTTTTTTTTTTTTTTTTTACCTCTTGAAAACTCCACAATTTTTTTTATTAATTTTTTTTACCTCTTCAATACTCCAAATTTTATTTTTTTTTACCTCTTCAAAACTCCACAATTTTTTTTTTTTTTTTTTTTTACCTCTTCAAAACTCCAACTTTTTTTTTTTTTTACCTCTTCAAAACTCCAACATTGATTTTTTGTTCCTTTTTTTACCTCTTCAAAACTCCAACTTTTTTTTTTTTTTACCCCTTCAAAACTCTTTTTTTTTTTTTTTTTTAACCTCTTCAAAACTCCAACTTTTTTTTTTTTTTTTACCTCTTCAAAACTCTACAATTTTTTTTTTTTTTTTTTTTTACCTCTTCAAAACTCCAACTTTTTTTTTTTTTTTTTTTACCTCTTCAAAACTCCAACATTGATTTTTTGTTCCTTTTTTTACCTCTTCAAAACTCCAACTTTTTTTTTTTTTACCTCTTCAAAACTCAATTTTTTTTTTTTTTTTTTTTACCTCTTCAAAACTCCAACATTGATTTTTTGTTCCTTTTTTTACCTCTTCAAAACTCCAAATTTTATTTTATTTTTTTTTACCTCTTCAAAACTCCAAATTTTTTTTTTTTTTTTTACCTCTTCAAAACTCCAACTTTTTTTTTTTTTTTTACCTCTTCAAAACTCTACAATTTTTTTTTTTTTTTTTTTTTACCTCTTCAAAACTCCAACTTTTTTTTTTTTTTTTTTTACCTCTTCAAAACTCCAACATTGATTTTTTGTTCCTTTTTTTACCTCTTCAAAACTCAATTTTTTTTTTTTTTTACCTCTTCAAAACTCCAAATTTTTTTTTTTTTTACCTCTTCAAAACTCCAACTTTTTTTTTTTTTTTTTTACCTCTTCAAAACTCCAACATTGATTTTTTGTTCCTTTTTTTACCTCTTCAAAACTCCAACTTTTTTTTTTTTTACCTCTTCAAAACTCAATTTTTTTTTATTTTTTTTTTACCTCTTCAAAACTCCAACATTGATTTTTTGTTCCTTTTTTTACCTCTTCAAAACTCCAAATTTTATTTTATTT
>NW_028258700.1:15000-30000 GCF_982586985.1 Callionymus lyra
AAAACTCCAATTTTTTTTTTTTTTTTTACCTCTTCAAAACTCCACCTTTTTTTTTTTTTTACCTCTTCAAAACTCTACAATTTTTTTTTTTTTTTTTTTTTACCTCTGCAAAACTCCAACATTGATTTTTTGTTCCTTTTTTTACCTCTTCAAAACTCCAACTTTTTTTATTTTTTTTTTACCTCTTCAAAACTCCAACATTTTTTTTTTTTACCTCTTCAAAACTCAATTTTTTTTTTTTTTTTTTACCTCTTCAAAACTCCAACTTTTTTTTTATTTTACCTCTTCAAAACTCCAACTTTTTTTTTTTTTTTTTTTACCTCTTCAAAACTCCAACATTGATTTTTTGTTCCTTTTTTTACCTCTTCAAAACTCCAACTTTTTTTTTTTTTACCTCTTCAAAACTCAATTTTTTTTATTTTTTTTTACCTCTTCAAAACTCCAACATTGATTTTTTGTTCCTTTTTTTACCTCTTCAAAACTCCACAATTTTTTTTTTTTTTTTTTTTTACCTCTTCAAAACTCCAACTTTTTTTTTTTTTTTTTTTACCTCTTCAAAACTCCAACATTGATTTTTTGTTCCTTTTTTTACCTCTTCAAAACTCAATTTTTTTTTATTTTTTTTTTACCTCTTCAAAACTCCAACATTTTTTTTTTTTACCTCTTCAAAACTCCAACATTTTTTATTTTTTTTACCTCTTCAAAACTCCACAAATTTTTTTATATTTTTTTTACCTCTTCAAAACTCCGCAATTTTTTATTTATTTTTTTTACCTCTTCAAAACTCCAACATTTTTTTTTTTTTTTACCTCTTCAAAACTCCAACATTGATTTTTTGTTCCTTTTTTTACCTCTTCAAAACTCCAACTTTTTTTTTTTTTTTACCTCTTCAAAACTCCAACATTGATTTTTTGTTCCTTTTTTTACCTCTTCAAAACTCCACAATTTTTTTTTTTTTTTTTTTTACCTCTTCAAAACTCAATTTTTTTTATTTTTTTTTACCTCTTCAAAACTCCAACTTTTTTTTTTTTTTTACCTCTTCAAAACTCCACAATTTTTTTTTTTTTTTTTTTACCTCTTCAAAACTCCAATTTTTTTTTTTTTACCTCTTCAAAACTCCAACATTGATTTTTTGTTCCTTTTTTTACCTCTTCAAAACTCCACAATTTTTTTTTTTTTTTTTTTTACCTCTTCAAAACTCCAACATTGATTTTTTGTTCCTTTTTTTACCTCTTCAAAACTCCAAATTTTTTTTTTTTTTTTTACCTCTTCAAAACTCCAATTTTTTTTTTTTTTTACCTCTTCAAAACTCCAACTTTTTTTTTTTTTTTTACCTCTTCAAAACTCCAACTTTTTTTTTTTTTTTACCTCTTCAAAACTCCAACTTTTTTTTTTTTTTTTTTACCTCTGCAAAACTCCAACATTGATTTTTTGTTCCTTTTTTTACCTCTTCAAAACTCCAACTTTTTTTTTTTTTTTTTACCTCTTCAAAACTCCAACATTGATTTTTTGTTCCTTTTTTTACCTCTTCAAAACTCCACAATTTTTTTTTTTTTTTTTTTTTACCTCTTCAAAACTCCAACTTTTTTTTTTTTTTTTTTACCTCTTCAAAACTCCAACATTGATTTTTTGTTCCTTTTTTTACCTCTTCAAAACTCAATTTTTTTTAATTTTTTTTTTTACCTCTTCAAAACTCCAACATTTTTTTTTTTTACCTCTTCAAAACTCAATTTTTTTTTTTTTTTTTTATCTCTTCAAAACTCCAACATTTTTTTTTTTTTTACCTCTTCAAAACTCCACAATTTTTTATTTATTTTTTTTACCTCTTCAAAACTCCAACATTTTTTTTTTTTTTTACCTCTTCAAAACTCCAACATTGATTTTTTGTTCCTTTTTTTACCTCTTCAAAACTCCAACTTTTTTTTTTTTTTTTACCTCTTAAAAATTCAATTTTTTTTTTTTTTTTTTTACCTCTTCAAAACTCCAACATTGATTTTTTGTTCCTTTTTTTACCTCTTCAAAACTCCACAATTTTTTTTTTTTTTTTTTTTACCTCTTCAAAACTCAATTTTTTTTTATTTTTTTACCTCTTCAAAACTCCAACTTTTTTTTTTTTTTACCTCTTCAAAACTCTTTTTTTTTTTTTTTTTTTTTACCTCTTCAAAACTCCAACTTTTTTATTTTTTTTTACCTCTTCAAATCTCTACAATTTTTTTTTTTTTTTTTTTTTACCTCTTCAAAACTCAATTTTTTTTTTTTTTTTACCTCTTCAAAACTCCAACATTGATTTTTTGTTCCTTTTTTTACCTCTTCAAAACTCCAAATATTTTTTTTTTTTTTTTTTTACCTCTTCAAAACTCAATTTTTTTTTTTTTTTTTACCTCTTCAAAACTCCAACTTTTTTTTTTTTTACCTCTTCAAAACTCCAAATTTTTTTTTTTTTTTTTACCTCTTCAAAACTCTACAATTTTTTTTTTTTTTTTTTTTTACCTCTTCAAAACTCCAACTTTTTTTTTTTTTTACCTCTTCAAAACTCCAACTTTTTTTTTTTTTTTTTTACCTCTTCAAAACTCCAACATTGATTTTTTGTTCCTTTTTTTACCTCTTCAAAACTCAATTTTTTTTTTTTTTTTTACCTCTTCAAAACTCCAACTTTTTTTTTTTTTTTACCTCTTCAAAACTCCACAATTTTTTTTTTTTTTTTTTTTACCTCTTCAAAACTCCAAATTTTTTTTTTTTTTACCTCTTCAAAACTCCAACTTTTTTTTTTTTTTACCTCTTCAAAACTCAACTTTTTTTTTTTTTTTTTTTTTACCTCTTCAAAACTCCAACATTTTTTTTTTTTACCTCTTCAAATCTCTACAATTTTTTTTTTTTTTTTTTTTTACCTCTTCAAAACTCCAACATTGATTTTTTGTTCCTTTTTTTACCTCTTCAAAACTCCACATTTTTTTTTATTTTTTTTTTTTACCTCTTCAAAACTCCAACTTTTTTATTTTTTTTTACCTCTTCAAAACTCTACAATTTTTTTTGTTCCTTTTTTTACCTCTTCAAAACTCCAACTTTTTTTTTTTTTTTACCTCTTCAAAACTCCAACATTGATTTTTTGTTCCTTTTTTTACCTCTTCAAAACTCAATTTTTTTTTTTTTTTTTTTATACCTCTTCAAAACTCCAACATTGATTTTTTGTTCCTTTTTTTACCTCTTCAAAACTCCAAATATTTTTTTATTTTTTTTTTTACCTCTTCAAAACTCAATTTTTTTTTTTTTTTTTACCTCTTCAAAACTCCAACTTTTTTTTTTTTTTACCTCTTCAAAACTCCAAATTTTTTTTTTTTTTTTTTACCTCTTCAAAACTCTACAATTTTTTTTTTTTTTTTTTTTACCTCTTCAAAACTCCAACTTTTTTTTTTTTTTACCTCTTCAAAACTCCAACTTTTTTTTTTTTTTTTTTTATCTCTTCAAAACTCCAACATTGATTTTTTGTTCCTTTTTTTACCTCTTCAAAACTCAATTTTTTTTTTTTTTTTTACCTCTTCAAAACTCCAATTTTTTTTTTTTTTTACCTCTTCAAAACTCCACAATTTTTTTTTTTTTTTTTTTACCTCTTCAAAACTCCAACTTTTTTTTTTTTTTACCTCTTCAAAACTCCAACTTTTTTTTTTTTTTACCTCTTCAAAACTCCAACTTTTTTTTTTTTTTTACCTCTTCAAAACTCCAACTTTTTTTTTTTTTTTTTACCTCTTCAAAACTCCAACTTTTTTTTTTTTACCTCTTCAAAACTCCAACATTGATTTTTTGTTCCTTTTTTTACCTCTTCAAAACTCCACAATTTTTTTTTATTTTTTTTTTACCTCTTCAAAACTCCACAATTTTTTTTTTTTTTTTTTTTTACCTCTTCAAAACTCCAACATTTTTTTTTTTTTTACCTCTTCAAAACTCCAACATTGATTTTTTGTTCCTTTTTTTACCTCTTCAAAACTCCAACTTTTTTTTTTTTTTTACCTCTTCAAAACTCCAACATTGATTTTTTGTTCCTTTTTTTACCTCTTCAAAACTCCTAAATTTTTTATTTTTTTTTACCTCTTCAAAACTCCAACTTTTTTTTTTTTTTTACCTCTTCAAAACTCCACAATTTTTTTTATTTATTTTTTTTACCTCTTCAATACTCCAAATTTTATTTTTTTTTACCTCTTCAAAACTCCACAATTTTTTTTATATATTTTTTTTACCTCTTCAAAACTCCAACTTTTTTTTTTTTTTTTTTTACCTCTTCAAAACTCCACAATTTTTTTTATTTATTTTTTTTACCTCTTCAATACTCCAAATTTTTTTTTTTTTTACCTCTTCAAAACTCCACAATTTTTTTTATATATTTTTTTTTACCTCTTCAAAACTCCAACTTTTTTTTTTTTTTTTTTTACCTCTTGAAAACTCCACAATTTTTTTTATTAATTTTTTTTACCTCTTCAATACTCCAAATTTTATTTTTTTTTACCTCTTCAAAACTCCACAATTTTTTTTTTTTTTTTTTACCTCTTCAAAACTCCAACTTTTTTTTTTTTTTACCTCTTCAAAACTCCAACATTGATTTTTTGTTCCTTTTTTTACCTCTTCAAAACTCCAACTTTTTTTTTTTTTTACCCCTTCAAAACTCTTTTTTTTTTTTTTTTTTAACCTCTTCAAAACTCCAACTTTTTTTTTTTTTTTTACCTCTTCAAAACTCTACAATTTTTTTTTTTTTTTTTTTTTACCTCTTCAAAACTCCAACTTTTTTTTTTTTTTTTTTTACCTCTTCAAAACTCCAACATTGATTTTTTGTTCCTTTTTTTACCTCTTCAAAACTCCAACTTTTTTTTTTTTTACCTCTTCAAAACTCAATTTTTTTTTTTTTTTTTTTTACCTCTTCAAAACTCCAACATTGATTTTTTGTTCCTTTTTTTACCTCTTCAAAACTCCAAATTTTATTTTATTTTTTTTTACCTCTTCAAAACTCCAAATTTTTTTTTTTTTTTTTACCTCTTCAAAACTCCAACTTTTTTTTTTTTTTTACCTCTTCAAAACTCTACAATTTTTTTTTTTTTTTTTTTTTTACCTCTTCAAAACTCCAACTTTTTTTTTTTTTTTTTTTACCTCTTCAAAACTCCAACATTGATTTTTTGTTCCTTTTTTTACCTCTTCAAAACTCAATTTTTTTTTTTTTTTTACCTCTTCAAAACTCCAAATTTTTTTTTTTTTTACCTCTTCAAAACTCCAACTTTTTTTTTTTTTTTTTTTACCTCTTCAAAACTCCAACATTGATTTTTTGTTCCTTTTTTTACCTCTTCAAAACTCCAACTTTTTTTTTTTTACCTCTTCAAAACTCAATTTTTTTTTATTTTTTTTTTACCTCTTCAAAACTCCAACATTGATTTTTTGTTCCTTTTTTTACCTCTTCAAAACTCCAAATTTTATTTTATTTTTTTTTACCTCTTCAAAACTCCAAATTTTTTTTTTTTTTTTTTACCTCTTCAAAACTCCAACTTTTTTTTTTTTTTTTACCTCTTCAAAACTCTACAATTTTTTTTTTTTTTTTTTTTTTACCTCTTCAAAACTCCAACTTTTTTTTTTTTTTACCTCTTCAAAACTCCAACTTTTTTTTTTTTTTTTTTTACCTCTTCAAAACTCCAACATTGATTTTTTGTTCCTTTTTTTACCTCTTCAAAACTCAATTTTTTTTTTTTTTTTTACCTCTTCAAAACTCCAACTTTTTTTTTTTTTTTACCTCTTCAAAACTCCAACTTTTTTTTTTTTTTACCTCTTCAAAACTCCAACTTTTTTTTTTTTTTTACCTCTTCAAAACTCCAACTTTTTTTTTTTACCTCTTCAAAACTCCAAATTTTTTTATTTTTTTTTTAACCTCTTCAAAACTCCAACTTTTTTTTTTTTTTTACCTCTTCAAAACTCTACAATTTTTTTTTTTTTTTTTTTTTTTACCTCTTCAAAACTCCAACTTTTTTTTTATTTTACCTCTTCAAAACTCCAACTTTTTTTTTTTTTTTTTTACCTCTTCAAAACTCCAACATTGATTTTTTGTTCCTTTTTTTACCTCTTCAAAACTCCAACTTTTTTTTTTTTTACCTCTTCAAAACTCAATTTTTTTTTTTTTTTTTTTTACCTCTTCAAAACTCCAACATTGATTTTTTGTTCCTTTTTTTACCTCTTCAAAACTCCAACTTTTTTTTTTTTTTTTACCTCTTCAAAACTCCAACTTTTTTTTTTTTTTTACCTCTTCAAAACTCTAATTTTTTTTTTTTACCTCTTCAAAACTCCAACTTTTTTTTTTTTTTACCTCTTCAAAACTCTTTTTTTTTTTTTTTTTTTAACCTCTTCAAAACTCCAACTTTTTTTTTTTTTTTACCTCTTCAAAACTCTACAATTTTTTTTTTTTTTTTTTTACCTCTTCAAAACTCCAACTTTTTTTTTTTTTTTTTTTACCTCTTCAAAACTCCAACATTGATTTTTTGTTCCTTTTTTTACCTCTTCAAAACTCCAACTTTTTTTTTTTTTACCTCTTCAAAACTCAATTTTTTTTTTTTTTTTTTTTACCTCTTCAAAACTCCAACATTGATTTTTTGTTCCTTTTTTTTACCTCTTCAAAACTCAATTTTTTTTTTTTTTTTTTTTACCTCTTCAAAACTCCAACATTGATTTTTTGTTCCTTTTTTTACCTCTTCAAAACTCCAACTTTTTTTTTTTTACCTCTTCAAAACTCAATTTTTTTTAATTTTTTTTTTACCTCTTCAAAACTCCAACATTGATTTTTTGTTCCTTTTTTTACCTCTTCAAAACTCCAAATTTTTTTATTTTTTTTTTAACCTCTTCAAAACTCCAACTTTTTTTTTTTTTTTACCTCTTCAAAACTCTACAATTTTTTTTTTTTTTTTTTTTTTACCTCTTCAAAACTCCAACTTTTTTTTTATTTTACCTCTTCAAAACTCCAACTTTTTTTTTTTTTTTTTTACCTCTTCAAAACTCCAACATTGATTTTTTGTTCCTTTTTTTACCTCTTCAAAACTCCAACTTTTTTTTTTTTTACCTCTTCAAAACTCAATTTTTTTTTTTTTTTTTTTTACCTCTTCAAAACTCCAACATTGATTTTTTGTTCCTTTTTTTACCTCTTCAAAACTCCAACTTTTTTTTTTTTTTTTACCTCTTCAAAACTCCAACTTTTTTTTTTTTTTACCTCTTCAAAACTCTAATTTTTTTTTTTTACCTCTTCAAAACTCCAACTTTTTTTTTTTTTTACCTCTTCAAAACTCTAATTTTTTTTTTTTTTTTTTTAACCTCTTCAAAACTCCAACTTTTTTTTTTTTTTACCTCTTCAAAACTCTACAATTTTTTTTTTTTTTTTTTTTTACCTCTTCAAAACTCCAACTTTTTTTTTTTTTTTTTTTACCTCTTCAAAACTCCAACATTGATTTTTTGTTCCTTTTTTTACCTCTTCAAAACTCCAACTTTTTTTTTTTTTACCTCTTCAAAACTCAATTTTTTTTTTTTTTTTTTTTTACCTCTTCAAAACTCCAACATTGATTTTTTGTTCCTTTTTTTTACCTCTTCAAAACTCAATTTTTTTTTTTTTTTTTTTTACCTCTTCAAAACTCCAACATTGATTTTTTGTTCCTTTTTTTACCTCTTCAAAACTCCAACTTTTTTTTTTTTTACCTCTTCAAAACTCAATTTTTTTTAATTTTTTTTTTACCTCTTCAAAACTCCAACATTGATTTTTTGTTCCTTTTTTTACCTCTTCAAAACTCCAAATTTTTTTTTTTTTTTTACCTCTTCAAAACTCCAACTTTTTTTTTTTTTTTTTACCTCTTCAAAACTCTACAATTTTTTTTTTTTTTTTTTTTTTACCTCTTCAAAACTCCAACTTTTTTTTTTTTTTTTACCTCTTCAAAACTCTACAATTTTTTTTTTTTTTTTTTTTTTACCTCTTCAAAACTCCAACTTTTTTTTTTTTTTACCTCTTCAAAACTCCAACTTTTTTTTTTTTTTTTTTTACCTCTGCAAAACTCCAACATTGATTTTTTGTTCCTTTTTTTACCTCTTCAAAACTCCAACTTTTTTTTTTTTTTTTTACCTCTTCAAAACTCCAACATTGATTTTTTGTTCCTTTTTTTACCTCTTCAAAACTCCACAATTTTTTTTTTTTTTTTTTTACCTCTTCAAAACTCCAACTTTTTTTTTTTTTTTTTTTACCTCTTCAAAACTCCAACATTGATTTTTTGTTCGTTTTTTTACCTCTTCAAAACTCATTTTTTTTAAATTTTTTTTTTACCTCTTCAAAACTCCAACATTTTTTTTTTTACCTCTTCAAAACTCAATTTTTTTTTTTTTTTTTTTATCTCTTCAAAACTCCAACATTTTTTTTTTTTACCTCTTCAAAACTCCACAAATTTTTTTTATATTTTTTTTACCTCTTCAAAACTCCACAATTTTTTATTTATTTTTTTTACCTCTTCAAAACTCCAACATTTTTTTTTTTTTTTACCTCTTCAAAACTCCAACATTGATTTTTTGTTCCTTTTTTTACCTCTTCAAAACTCCACAATTTTTTTTTTTTTTTTTTTACCTCTTCAAAACTCAATTTTTTTTTTTTTTTTTTACCTTTTCAAAACTCCAACTTTTTTTTTTTTTTTACCTCTTCAAAACTCCACAATTTTTTTTTTTTTTTTTTTTTACCTCTTCAAAACTACAACTTTTTTTTTTTTTTACCTCTTCAAAACTCCAACATTGATTTTTTGTTCCTTTTTTTACCTCTTCAAAACTCCACAATTTTTTTTTATTATTTTTTTTACCTCTTCAAAACTCCAACTTTTTATTTTTTTTTACCTCTTCAAAACTCTAAAATTTTTTTTTTTATTTTTTTTACCTCTTCAAAACTCTACAATTTTTTTTTTTTTTTTTTACCTCTTCAAAACTCCAACATTTTTTTTTTTTTACCTCTTCAAAACTCCAACATTGATTTTTTGTTCCTTTTTTTACCTCTTCAAAACTCCAACATTTTTTTTTTTTACCTCTTCAAAACTCAATTTTTTTTTTTTTTTTTTTTTATCTCTTCAAAACTCCAACATTTTTTTTTTTTTACCTCTTCAAAACTCCACAAATTTTTTTTATATTTTTTTTACCTCTTCAAAACTCCAACATTTTTTTTTTTTTTTACCTCTTCAAAACTCCAACATTGATTTTTTGTTCCTTTTTTTACCTCTTCAAAACTCCAACTTTTTTTTTTCTTTTTACCTCTTCAAAATTCAATTTTTTTTTTTTTTTTCTTACCTCTTCAAAACTCCAACATTGATTTTTTGTTCCTTTTTTTACCTCTTCAAAACTCCACAATTTTTTTTTTTTTTTTTTTTACCTCTTCAAAACTCCAACTTTTTTTTTTTTTTTTACCTCTTCAAAACTCCACAATTTTTTTTTTTTTTTTTTTTTACCTCTTCAAAACTACAACTTTTTTTTTTTTTTACCTCTTCAAAACTCCAACATTGATTTTTTGTTCCTTTTTTTACCTCTTCAAAACTCCACAATTTTTTTTTATTATTTTTTTTACCTCTTCAAAACTCCAACTTTTTATTTTTTTTTACCTCTTCAAAACTCTAAAATTTTTTTTTTTTTTTTTTTTACCTCTTCAAAACTCCAACATTTTTATTTTTTTTACCTCTTCAAAACTCTACAATTTTTTTTTTTTTTTTTACCTCTTCAAAACTCTAATTTTTTTTTTTTACCTCTTCAAAACTCCAACTTTTTTTTTTTTTTACCTCTTCAAAACTCTTTTTTTTTTTTTTTTTTTAACCTCTTCAAAACTCCAACTTTTTTTTTTTTTTTACCTCTTCAAAACTCTACAATTTTTTTTTTTTTTTTTTTTTACCTCTTCAAAACTCCAACTTTTTTTTTTTTTTTTTTTACCTCTTCAAAACTCCAACATTGATTTTTTGTTCCTTTTTTTACCTCTTCAAAACTCCAACTTTTTTTTTTTTTTACCTCTTCAAAACTCAATTTTTTTTTTTTTTTTTTTTACCTCTTCAAAACTCCAACATTGATTTTTTGTTCCTTTTTTTTACCTCTTCAAAACTCAATTTTTTTTTTTTTTTTTTTTTACCTCTTCAAAACTCCAACATTGATTTTTTGTTCCTTTTTTTACCTCTTCAAAACTCCAACTTTTTTTTTTTTTACCTCTTCAAAACTCAATTTTTTTTAATTTTTTTTTTACCTCTTCAAAACTCCAACATTGATTTTTTGTTCCTTTTTTTACCTCTTCAAAACTCCAAATTTTTTTTTTTTTTTTTACCTCTTCAAAACTCCAACTTTTTTTTTTTTTTTTTACCTCTTCAAAACTCTACAATTTTTTTTTTTTTTTTTTTTTTTACCTCTTCAAAACTCCAACTTTTTTTTTTTTTTTTACCTCTTCAAAACTCTACAATTTTTTTTTTTTTTTTTTTTTTACCTCTTCAAAACTCCAACTTTTTTTTTTTTTTTACCTCTTCAAAACTCCAACTTTTTTTTTTTTTTTTTTTACCTCTGCAAAACTCCAACATTGATTTTTTGTTCCTTTTTTTACCTCTTCAAAACTCCAACTTTTTTTTTTTTTTTTTACCTCTTCAAAACTCCAACATTGATTTTTTGTTCCTTTTTTTACCTCTTCAAAACTCCACAATTTTTTTTTTTTTTTTTTTTACCTCTTCAAAACTCCAACTTTTTTTTTTTTTTTTTTTACCTCTTCAAAACTCCAACATTGATTTTTTGTTCGTTTTTTTACCTCTTCAAAACTCATTTTTTTTAAATTTTTTTTTACCTCTTCAAAACTCCAACATTTTTTTTTTACCTCTTCAAAACTCAATTTTTTTTTTTTTTTTTTTTTATCTCTTCAAAACTCCAACATTTTTTTTTTTTACCTCTTCAAAACTCCACAAATTTTTTTTATATTTTTTTTACCTCTTCAAAACTCCACAATTTTTTATTTATTTTTTTTACCTCTTCAAAACTCCAACATTTTTTTTTTTTTTTACCTCTTCAAAACTCCAACATTGATTTTTTGTTCCTTTTTTTACCTCTTCAAAACTCCAACTTTTTTTTTTCTTTTTACCTCTTCAAAATTCAATTTTTTTTTTTTTTTTTTTTACCTCTTCAAAACTCCAACATTGATTTTTTGTTCCTTTTTTTACCTCTTCAAAACTCCACAATTTTTTTTTTTTTTTTTTTTACCTCTTCAAAACTCAATTTTTTTTTTTTTTTTTTACCTTTTCAAAACTCCAACTTTTTTTTTTTTTTTACCTCTTCAAAACTCCACAATTTTTTTTTTTTTTTTTTTTTACCTCTTCAAAACTACAACTTTTTTTTTTTTTTACCTCTTCAAAACTCCAACATTGATTTTTTGTTCCTTTTTTTACCTCTTCAAAACTCCACAATTTTTTTTTATTATTTTTTTTACCTCTTCAAAACTCCAACTTTTTATTTTTTTTTACCTCTTCAAAACTCTAAAATTTTTTTTTTTATTTTTTTTACCTCTTCAAAACTCTACAATTTTTTTTTTTTTTTTTTTACCTCTTCAAAACTCCAACATTTTTTTTTTTTTACCTCTTCAAAACTCCAACATTGATTTTTTGTTCCTTTTTTTACCTCTTCAAAACTCCAACATTTTTTTTTTTTACCTCTTCAAAACTCAATTTTTTTTTTTTTTTTTTTTTATCTCTTCAAAACTCCAACATTTTTTTTTTTTTACCTCTTCAAAACTCCACAAATTTTTTTTATATTTTTTTTACCTCTTCAAAACTCCAACATTTTTTTTTTTTTTTACCTCTTCAAAACTCCAACATTGATTTTTTGTTCCTTTTTTTACCTCTTCAAAACTCCAACTTTTTTTTTTCTTTTTACCTCTTCAAAATTCAATTTTTTTTTTTTTTTTCTTACCTCTTCAAAACTCCAACATTGATTTTTTGTTCCTTTTTTTACCTCTTCAAAACTCCACAATTTTTTTTTTTTTTTTTTTTACCTCTTCAAAACTCCAACTTTTTTTTTTTTTTTTACCTCTTCAAAACTCCACAATTTTTTTTTTTTTTTTTTTTTTACCTCTTCAAAACTACAACTTTTTTTTTTTTTTACCTCTTCAAAACTCCAACATTGATTTTTTGTTCCTTTTTTTACCTCTTCAAAACTCCACAATTTTTTTTTATTATTTTTTTTACCTCTTCAAAACTCCAACTTTTAATTTTTTTTTACCTCTTCAAAACTCTAAAATTTTTTTTTTTTTTTTTTTTTACCTCTTCAAAACTCCAACTTTTTTTTTTTTTTACCTCTTCAAAACTCTTTTTTTTTTTTTTTTTTTTAACCTCTTCAAAACTCCAACTTTTTTTTTTTTTTTACCTCTTCAAAACTCAATTTTTTTTTTTTTTTTTTTTACCTCTTCAAAACTCCAACATTGATTTTTTGTTCCTTTTTTTTACCTCTTCAAAACTCAATTTTTTTTTTTTTTTTTTTTACCTCTTCAAAACTCCAACATTGATTTTTTGTTCCTTTTTTTACCTCTTCAAAACTCCAACTTTTTTTTTTTTACCTCTTCAAAACTCAATTTTTTTTTATTTTTTTTTTACCTCTTCAAAACTCCAACATTGATTTTTTGTTCCTTTTTTTACCTCTTCAAAACTCCAAATTTTTTTTTTTTTTTTTACCTCTTCAAAACTCCAACTTTTTTTTTTTTTTTTACCTCTTCAAAACTCTACAATTTTTTTTTTTTTTTTTTTTTTACCTCTTCAAAACTCCAACTTTTTTTTTTTTTTTTACCTCTTCAAAACTCTACAATTTTTTTTTTTTTTTTTTTTTTACCTCTTCAAAACTCCAACATTGATTTTTTGTTCCTTTTTTTACCTCTTCAAAACTCCAACTTTTTTTTTTTTACCTCTTCAAAACTCAATTTTTTTTTTTTTTTTTTTTACCTCTTCAAAACTCCAACATTGATTTTTTGTTCCTTTTTTTACCTCTTCAAAACTCCAAATTTTTTTTTTTTTTTTACCTCTTCAAAACTCCAACTTTTTTTTTTTTTTTACCTCTTCAAAACTCTACAATTTTTTTTTTTTTTTTTTTTTTACCTCTTCAAAACTCCAACTTTTTTTTTTTTTTTTACCTCTTCAAAACTCTACAATTTTTTTTTTTATTTTTTTTTTACCTCTTCAAAACTCCAACTTTTTTTTTTTTTTACCTCTTCAAAACTCCAACTTTTTTTTTTTTTTTTTTTACCTCTGCAAAACTCCAACATTGATTTTTTGTTCCTTTTTTTACCTCTTCAAAACTCCAACTTTTTTTTTTTTTTTTTTACCTCTTCAAAACTCCAACATTGATTTTTTGTTCCTTTTTTTACCTCTTCAAAACTCCACAATTTTTTTTTTTTTTTTTTTACCTCTTCAAAACTCCAACTTTTTTTTTTTTTTTTTTTACCTCTTCAAAACTCCAACATTGATTTTTTGTTCCTTTTTTTACCTCTTCAAAACTCATTTTTTTTTAAAAAATTTTTTTACCTCTTCAAAACTCCAACATTTTTTTTTTTACCTCTTCAAAACTCAATTTTTTTTTTTTTTTTTTTATCTCTTCAAAACTCCAACATTTTTTTTTTTTACCTCTTCAAAACTCCACAAATTTTTTTTATATTTTTTTTACCTCTTCAAAACTCCACAATTTTTTATTTATTTTTTTTACCTCTTCAAAACTCCAACATTTTTTTTTTTTTTTACCTCTTCAAAACTCCAACATTGATTTTTTGTTCCTTTTTTTACCTCTTCAAAACTCCAACTTTTTTTTTTCTTTTTACCTCTTCAAAATTCAATTTTTTTTTTTTTTTTTTTTACCTCTTCAAAACTCCAACATTGATTTTTTGTTCCTTTTTTTACCTCTTCAAAACTCCACAATTTTTTTTTTTTTTTTTTTTACCTCTTCAAAACTCAATTTTTTTTTTTTTTTTTTACCTCTTCAAAACTCCAACTTTTTTTTTTTTTTACCTCTTCAAAACTCCACAATTTTTTTTTTTTTTTTTTTTTACCTCTTCAAAACTACAACTTTTTTTTTTTTTTACCTCTTCAAAACTCCAACATTGATTTTTTGTTCCTTTTTTTACCTCTTCAAAACTCCACAATTTTTTTTTATTATTTTTTTTACCTCTTCAAAACTCCAACTTTTTATTTTTTTTTACCTCTTCAAAACTCTAAAAAATTTTTTTTTATTTTTTTTACCTCTTCAAAACTCTACAATTTTTTTTTTTTTTTTTTACCTCTTCAAAACTCCAACATTTTTTTTTTTTTACCTCTTCAAAACTCCAACATTGATTTTTTGTTCCTTTTTTTACCTCTTCAAAACTCCAACATTTTTTTTTTTTACCTCTTCAAAACTCAATTTTTTTTTTTTTTTTTTTTATCTCTTCAAAACTCCAACATTTTTTTTTTTTTACCTCTTCAAAACTCCACAAATTTTTTTTATATTTTTTTTACCTCTTCAAAACTCCAACATTTTTTTTTTTTTTTACCTCTTCAAAACTCCAACATTGATTTTTTGTTCCTTTTTTTACCTCTTCAAAACTCCAACTTTTTTTTTTCTTTTTACCTCTTCAAAATTCAATTTTTTTTTTTTTTTTTTTTACCTCTTCAAAACTCCAACATTGATTTTTTGTTCCTTTTTTTACCTCTTCAAAACTCCACAATTTTTTTTTTTTTTTTTTTTACCTCTTCAAAACTCAATTTTTTTTTTTTTTTTTTACCTCTTCAAAACTCCAACTTTTTTTTTTTTTTTACCTCTTCAAAACTCCACAATTTTTTTTTTTTTTTTTTTTTACCTCTTCAAAACTACAACTTTTTTTTTTTTTTACCTCTTCAAAACTCCAACATTGATTTTTTGTTCCTTTTTTTACCTCTTCAAAACTCCACAATTTTTTTTTATTATTTTTTTTACCTCTTCAAAACTCCAACTTTTTATTTTTTT
>NW_028258700.1:32500-55999 GCF_982586985.1 Callionymus lyra
TTTTTTTTTTACCTCTTCAAAACTCCAACTTTTTTTTTTTTTTTTTTTACCTCTTCAAAACTCCAACATTGATTTTTTGTTCCTTTTTTTACCTCTTCAAAACTCAATTTTTTTTTATTTTTTTTTTACCTCTTCAAAACTCCAACATTTTTTTTTTTTACCTCTTCAAAACTCCAACATTTTTTATTTTTTTTACCTCTTCAAAACTCCACAAATTTTTTTATATTTTTTTTACCTCTTCAAAACTCCGCAATTTTTTATTTATTTTTTTTACCTCTTCAAAACTCCAACATTTTTTTTTTTTTTTACCTCTTCAAAACTCCAACATTGATTTTTTGTTCCTTTTTTTACCTCTTCAAAACTCCAACTTTTTTTTTTTTTTTACCTCTTCAAAACTCCAACATTGATTTTTTGTTCCTTTTTTTACCTCTTCAAAACTCCACAATTTTTTTTTTTTTTTTTTTTACCTCTTCAAAACTCAATTTTTTTTTTTTTTTTTTACCTCTTCAAAACTCCAACTTTTTTTTTTTTTTTACCTCTTCAAAACTCCACAATTTTTTTTTTTTTTTTTTACCTCTTCAAAACTCCAATTTTTTTTTTTTTACCTCTTCAAAACTCCAACATTGATTTTTTGTTCCTTTTTTTACCTCTTCAAAACTCCACAATTTTTTTTATTTTTTTTTTTACCTCTTCAAAACTCCAACATTGATTTTTTGTTCCTTTTTTTACCTCTTCAAAACTCCAAATTTTTTTTTTTTTTTTTTACCTCTTCAAAACTCCAATTTTTTTTTTTTTTTTACCTCTTCAAAACTCCAACTTTTTTTTTTTTTTTTACCTCTTCAAAACTCCAACTTTTTTTTTTTTTTACCTCTTCAAAACTCCAACTTTTTTTTTTTTTTTTTTTTACCTCTGCAAAACTCCAACATTGATTTTTTGTTCCTTTTTTTACCTCTTCAAAACTCCAACTTTTTTTTTTTTTTTTTTACCTCTTCAAAACTCCAACATTGATTTTTTGTTCCTTTTTTTACCTCTTCAAAACTCCACAATTTTTTTTTTTTTTTTTTTTACCTCTTCAAAACTCCAACTTTTTTTTTTTTTTTTTACCTCTTCAAAACTCCAACATTGATTTTTTGTTCCTTTTTTTACCTCTTCAAAACTCAATTTTTTTTAATTTTTTTTTTACCTCTTCAAAACTCCAACATTTTTTTTTTTTACCTCTTCAAAACTCAATTTTTTTTTTTTTTTTTTATCTCTTCAAAACTCCAACATTTTTTTTTTTTTTACCTCTTCAAAACTCCACAATTTTTTATTTATTTTTTTTACCTCTTCAAAACTCCAACATTTTTTTTTTTTTTTACCTCTTCAAAACTCCAACATTGATTTTTTGTTCCTTTTTTTACCTCTTCAAAACTCCAACTTTTTTTTTTTTTTTACCTCTTAAAAATTCAATTTTTTTTTTTTTTTTTTTTACCTCTTCAAAACTCCAACATTGATTTTTTGTTCCTTTTTTTACCTCTTCAAAACTCCACAATTTTTTTTTTTTTTTTTTTTACCTCTTCAAAACTCAATTTTTTTTTATTTTTTTTACCTCTTCAAAACTCCAACTTTTTTTTTTTTTTTACCTCTTCAAAACTCCACAATTTTTTTTTTTTTTTTTTTTTACCTCTTCAAAACTACAACTTTTTTTTTTTTTTACCTCTTCAAAACTCCAACATTGATTTTTTGTTCCTTTTTTTACCTCTTCAAAACTCCAACTTTTTATTTTTTTTTACCTCTTCAAAACTCTAAAATTTTTTTTTTTTTTTTTTTTTACCTCTTCAAAACTCCAACTTTTTATTTTTTTTTACCTCTTCAAAACTCTAAAATTTTTTTTTTTTTTTTTCTACCTCTTCAAAACTCCAACATTTTTATTTTTTTTACCTCTTCAAAACTCTACAATTTTTTTTTTTTTTTTTTACCTCTTCAAAACTCCAACATTTTTTTTTTTTTACCTCTTCAAAACTCCAACATTGATTTTTTGTTCCTTTTTTTACCTCTTCAAAACTCCAACTTTTTTTTTTTTTTTACCTCTTCAAAACTCAATTTTTTTTAATTTTTTTTTTTACCTCTTCAAAACTCCAACATTGATTTTTTGTTCCTTTTTTTACCTCTTCAAAACTCCTAAATTTTTTTTTTTTTTTTACCTCTTCAAAACTCCAACTTTTTTTTTTTTTTTACCTCTTCAAAACTCCACAATTCTTTTTATTTATTTTTTTTACCTCTTCAATACTCCAAATTTTTTTTTTTTTTACCTCTTCAAAACTCCACAATTTTTTTTATATATTTTTTTTACCTCTTCAAAACTCCAACTTTTTTTTTTTTTTTTTTTTACCTCTTCAAAACTCCACAATTTTTTTATTTATTTTTTTTACCTCTTCAATACTCCAAATTTTTTTTTTTTTTACCTCTTCAAAACTCCACAATTTTTTTTTTTTTTTTTTTTACCTCTTCAAAACTCCAACTTTTTTTTTTTTTTTTTTTTACCTCTTCAAAACTCCACAATTTTTTTTATTTATTTTTTTTACCTCTTCAATACTCCAAATTTTATTTTTTTTACCTCTTCAAAACTCCACAATTTTTTTTTTTTTTTTTTTTACCTCTTCAAAACTCCAACATTTTTTTTTTTTTTTACCTCTTCAAAACTCCAACATTGATTTTTTGTTCCTTTTTTTACCTCTTCAAAACTGAATTTTTTTTAATTTTTTTTTTATCTCTTCAAAACTCCAACATTGATTTTTTGTTCCTTTTTTACCTCTTCAAAACTCCAAATTTTTTTTTTTTTTTTTTTTTACCTCTTCAAAACTCAATTTTTTTTTATTTTTTTTTTACCTCTTCAAAACTCCAACATTTTTTTTTTTTTACCTCTTCAAATCTCTACAATTTTTTTTTTTTTTTTTTTTTACCTCTTCAAAACTCCAACATTTTTTTTTTTTTTTACCTCTTCAAAACTCCAACATTGATTTTTTGTTCCTTTTTTTACCTCTTCAAAACTCAATTTTTTTTTATTTTTTTTTTACCTCTTCAAAACTCCAACATTTTTTTTTTTTACCTCTTCAAAACTCAATTTTTTTTTTTTTTTTTTTTATCTCTTCAAAACTCCAACCTTTTTTTTTTTTTTTACCTCTTCAAAACTCCACAAATTTTTTTATATTTATTTTACCTCTTCAAAACTCTACAATTTTTTTTTTTTTTTTTTACCTCTTCAAAACTCCAACATTTTTTTTTTTTTTTACCTCTTCAAAACTCCAACATTGATTTTTTGTTCCTTTTTTTACCTCTTCAAAACTCCAACTTTTTTTTTTTTTTTACCTCTTCAAAATTCAATTTTTTTTTTTTTTTTTTTACCTCTTCAAAACTCCAACATTGATTTTTTGTTCCTTTTTTACCTCTTCAAAACTCCACAATTTTTTTTTTTTTTTTTTACCTCTTCAAAATTCAATTTTTTTTTTTTTTTTTTTACCTCTTCAAAACTCCAACATTGATTTTTTGTTCCTTTTTTTACCTCTTCAAAACTCCAACTTTTTTTTTTTTACCTCTTCAAAACTCCAACATTGATTTTTTGTTCCTTTTTTTACCTCTTCAAAACTCCACAATTTTTTTTTATTTTTTTTTTACCTCTTCAAAACTCCAACTTTTTATTTTTTTTTACCTCTTCAAAACTCTAAATTTTTTTTTTTTTTTTTTTTTTACCTCTTCAAAACTCCAACATTTTTATTTTTTTTTACCTCTTCAAAACTCTACAATTTTTTTTTTTTTTTTTTACCTCTTCAAAACTCAATTTTTTATTTTTTTTTTACCTCTTCAAAACTCCAACTTTTTTTTTTTTTTTACCTCTTCAAAACTCCACAATTTTTTTTTTTTTTTTTTTTTACCTCTTCAAAACTACAACTTTTTTTTTTTTTTACCTCTTCAAAACTCCAACTTTTTTTTTTTTTTTTTTACCTCTTCAAAACTCCAACTTTTTTTTTTTTACCTCTTCAAAACTCCAACATTGATTTTTTGTTCCTTTTTTTACCTCTTCAAAACTCCACAATTTTTTTTTTTTTTTTTTTTACCTCTTCAAAACTCCAACATTGATTTTTTGTTCCTTTTTTTACCTCTTCAAAACTCCAAATTTTTTTTTTTTTTTTTACCTCTTCAAAACTCCAATTTTTTTTTTTTTTTTACCTCTTCAAAACTCCAACTTTTTTTTTTTTTTTTACCTCTTCAAAACTCTACAATTTTTTTTTTTTTTTTTTTTTTACCTCTTCAAAACTCCAACTTTTTTTTTTTTTTACCTCTTCAAAACTCCAACTTTTTTTTTTTTTTTTTTTACCTCTGCAAAACTCCAACATTGATTTTTTGTTCCTTTTTTTACCTCTTCAAAACTCCAACTTTTTTTTTTTTTTTTTTACCTCTTCAAAACTCCAACATTGATTTTTTGTTCCTTTTTTTACCTCTTCAAAACTCCACAATTTTTTTTTTTTTTTTTTTTACCTCTTCAAAACTCCAACTTTTTTTTTTTTTTTTTTTACCTCTTCAAAACTCCAACATTGATTTTTTGTTCCTTTTTTTACCTCTTCAAAACTCATTTTTTTTTATTTTTTTTTTACCTCTTCAAAACTCCAACATTTTTTTTTTTACCTCTTCAAAACTCAATTTTTTTTTTTTTTTTTTTATCTCTTCAAAACTCCAACATTTTTTTTTTTTTACCTCTTCAAAACTCCACAATTTTTTTTTTTTTTTTTTTTACCTCTTCAAAACTCCAACATTGATTTTTTGTTCCTTTTTTTACCTCTTCAAAACTCCAAATTTCTTTTTTTTTTTTTTACCTCTTCAAAACTCCAATTTTTTTTTTTTTTTTACCTCTTCAAAACTCCAACTTTTTTTTTTTTTTTTACCTCTTCAAAACTCTACAATTTTTTTTTTTTTTTTTTTTTTACCTCTTCAAAACTCCAACTTTTTTTTTTTTTTACCTCTTCAAAACTCCAACTTTTTTTTTTTTTTTTTTTACCTCTGCAAAACTCCAACATTGATTTTTTGTTCCTTTTTTTACCTCATCAAAACTCCAACTTTTTTTTTTTTTTTTTACCTCTTCAAAACTCCAACATTGATTTTTTGTTCCTTTTTTTACCTCTTCAAAACTCCACAATTTTTTTTTTTTTTTTTTTTACCTCTTCAAAACTCCAACTTTTTTTTTTTTTTTTTTTACCTCTTCAAAACTCCAACATTGATTTTTTGTTCCTTTTTTTACCTCTTCAAAACTCATTTTTTTTAAATTTTTTTTTTACCTCTTCAAAACTCCAACATTTTTTTTTTTACCTCTTCAAAACTCAATTTTTTTTTTTTTTTTTTTATCTCTTCAAAACTCCAACTTTTTTTTTTTTTTACCTCTTCAAAACTCCACAAATTTTTTTTATATTTTTTTTACCTCTTCAAAACTCCACAATTTTTTATTTATTTTTTTTACCTCTTCAAAACTCCAACATTTTTTTTTTTTTTTACCTCTTCAAAACTCCAACATTGATTTTTTGTTCCTTTTTTTACCTCTTCAAAACTCCAACTTTTTTTTTTCTTTTTACCTCTTCAAAATTCAATTTTTTTTTTTTTTTTTTTTACCTCTTCAAAACTCCAACATTGATTTTTTGTTCCTTTTTTTACCTCTTCAAAACTCCAAATTTTTTTTTTTTTTTTTTACCTCTTCAAAACTCCAATTTTTTTTTTTTTTTTACCTCTTCAAAACTCCAACTTTTTTTTTTTTTTTACCTCTTCAAAACTCTACAATTTTTTTTTTTTTTTTTTTTTTTACCTCTTCAAAACTCCAACTTTTTTTTTTTTTTACCTCTTCAAAACTCCAACTTTTTTTTTTTTTTTTTTTACCTCTGCAAAACTCCAACATTGATTTTTTGTTCCTTTTTTTACCTCTTCAAAACTCCAACTTTTTTTTATTTTTTTTTTACCTCTTCAAAACTCCAACATTTTTTTTTTTTACCTCTTCAAAACTCAATTTTTTTTTTTTTTTTTTTACCTCTTCAAAACTCCAACTTTTTTTTTATTTTACCTCTTCAAAACTCCAACTTTTTTTTTTTTTTTTTTTACCTCTTCAAAACTCCAACATTGATTTTTTGTTCCTTTTTTTACCTCTTCAAAACTCCAACTTTTTTTTTTTTTACCTCTTCAAAACTCAATTTTTTTTTTTTTTTTTTACCTCTTCAAAACTCCAACATTGATTTTTTGTTCCTTTTTTTACCTCTTCAAAACTCCACAATTTTTTTTTTTTTTTTTTTACCTCTTCAAAACTCCAACTTTTTTTTTTTTTTTTTTACCTCTTCAAAACTCCAACATTGATTTTTTGTTCCTTTTTTTACCTCTTCAAAACTCAATTTTTTTTAATTTTTTTTTTACCTCTTCAAAACTCCAACATTTTTTTTTTTACCTCTTCAAAACTCCAACATTTTTTATTTTTTTTACCTCTTCAAAACTCCACAAATTTTTTTATATTTTTTTTACCTCTTCAAAACTCCGCAATTTTTTATTTATTTTTTTTACCTCTTCAAAACTCCAACATTTTTTTTTTTTTTTACCTCTTCAAAACTCCAACATTGATTTTTTGTTCCTTTTTTTACCTCTTCAAAACTCCAACTTTTTTTTTTTTTTTACCTCTTCAAAACTCCAACATTGATTTTTTGTTCCTTTTTTTACCTCTTCAAAACTCCACAATTTTTTTTTTTTTTTTTTTTACCTCTTCAAAACTCAATTTTTTTTTTTTTTTTTTACCTCTTCAAAACTCCAACTTTTTTTTTTTTTTTACCTCTTCAAAACTCCACAATTTTTTTTTTTTTTTTTTTACCTCTTCAAAACTCCAACTTTTTTTTTTTTACCTCTTCAAAACTCCAACATTGATTTTTTGTTCCTTTTTTTACCTCTTCAAAACTCCACAATTTTTTTTATTTTTTTTTTTACCTCTTCAAAACTCCAACATTGATTTTTTGTTCCTTTTTTTACCTCTTCAAAACTCCAATTTTTTTTTTTTTTTTTTTACCTCTTCAAAACTCCAATTTTTTTTTTTTTTTACCTCTTCAAAACTCCAACTTTTTTTTTTTTTTTTACCTCTTCAAAACTCCAACTTTTTTTTTTTTTTACCTCTTCAAAACTCCAACTTTTTTTTTTTTTTTTTTTACCTCTGCAAAACTCCAACATTGATTTTTTGTTCCTTTTTTTACCTCTTCAAAACTCCAACTTTTTTTTTTTTTTTTTTACCTCTTCAAAACTCCAACATTGATTTTTTGTTCCTTTTTTTACCTCTTCAAAACTCCACAATTTTTTTTTTTTTTTTTTTTACCTCTTCAAAACTCCAACTTTTTTTTTTTTTTTTTTACCTCTTCAAAACTCCAACATTGATTTTTTGTTCCTTTTTTTACCTCTTCAAAACTCAATTTTTTTTAATTTTTTTTTTACCTCTTCAAAACTCCAACATTTTTTTTTTTTACCTCTTCAAAACTCAATTTTTTTTTTTTTTTTTATCTCTTCAAAACTCCAACATTTTTTTTTTTTTTACCTCTTCAAAACTCCACAATTTTTTATTTATTTTTTTTACCTCTTCAAAACTCCAACATTTTTTTTTTTTTTTACCTCTTCAAAACTCCAACATTGATTTTTTGTTCCTTTTTTTACCTCTTCAAAACTCCAACTTTTTTTTTTTTTTTACCTCTTAAAAATTCAATTTTTTTTTTTTTTTTTTTTACCTCTTCAAAACTCCAACATTGATTTTTTGTTCCTTTTTTTACCTCTTCAAAACTCCACAATTTTTTTTTTTTTTTTTTTTACCTCTTCAAAACTCAATTTTTTTTTTTTTTTTTTACCTCTTCAAAACTCCAACTTTTTTATTTTTTTTACCTCTTCAAAACTCTACAATTTTTTTTTTTTTTTTTTTACCTCTTCAAAACTCCAACATTTTTTTTTTTTTACCTCTTCAAAACTCCAACATTGATTTTTTGTTCCTTTTTTTACCTCTTCAAAACTCCAACTTTTTTTTTTTTTTTACCTCTTCAAAACTCAATTTTTTTTAATTTTTTTTTTTATCTCTTCAAAACTCCAACATTGATTTTTTGTTCCTTTTTTTACCTCTTCAAAACTCCTAAATTTTTTTTTTTTTTTTACCTCTTCAAAACTCCAACTTTTTTTTTTTTTTTACCTCTTCAAAACTCCACAATTCTTTTTATTTATTTTTTTTACCTCTTCAATACTCCAAATTTTTTTTTTTTTTACCTCTTCAAAACTCCACAATTTTTTTTATATATTTTTTTTACCTCTTCAAAACTCCAACTTTTTTTTTTTTTTTTTTTTACCTCTTCAAAACTCCACAATTTTTTTATTTATTTTTTTTACCTCTTCAATACTCCAAATTTTATTTTTTTTTACCTCTTCAAAACTCCACAATTTTTTTTTTTTTTTTTTTTTACCTCTTCAAAACTCCAACTTTTTTTTTTTTTTTTTTTACCTCTTCAAAACTCCACAATTTTTTTTATTTATTTTTTTTACCTCTTCAATACTCCAAATTTTATTTTTTTTTACCTCTTCAAAACTCCACAATTTTTTTTTTTTTTTTTTTTACCTCTTCAAAACTCCAACATTTTTTTTTTTTTTTACCTCTTCAAAACTCCAACATTGATTTTTTGTTCCTTTTTTTACCTCTTCAAAACTGAATTTTTTTTAATTTTTTTTTTATCTCTTCAAAACTCCAACATTGATTTTTTGTTCCTTTTTTACCTCTTCAAAACTCCAAATTTTTTTTTTTTTTTTTTTTTACCTCTTCAAAACTCAATTTTTTTTTTATTTTTTTTTTACCTCTTCAAAACTCCAACATTTTTTTTTTTTTTTACCTCTTCAAATCTCTACAATTTTTTTTTTTTTTTTTTTTTACCTCTTCAAAACTCCAACATTTTTTTTTTTTTTTACCTCTTCAAAACTCCAACATTGATTTTTTGTTCCTTTTTTTACCTCTTCAAAACTCAATTTTTTTTTATTTTTTTTTTACCTCTTCAAAACTCCAACATTTTTTTTTTTTACCTCTTCAAAACTCAATTTTTTTTTTTTTTTTTTTTATCTCTTCAAAACTCCAACATTTTTTTTTTTTTTTACCTCTTCAAAACTCCACAAATTTTTTTATATTTATTTTACCTCTTCAAAACTCTACAATTTTTTTTTTTTTTTTTTTGCCTCTTCAAAACTCCAACATTTTTTTTTTTTTTTACCTCTTCAAAACTCCAACATTGATTTTTTGTTCCTTTTTTTACCTCTTCAAAACTCCAACTTTTTTTTTTTTTTTACCTCTTCAAAATTCAATTTTTTTTTTTTTTTTTTTACCTCTTCAAAACTCCAACATTGATTTTTTGTTCCTTTTTTACCTCTTCAAAACTCCACAATTTTTTTTTTTTTTTTTTACCTCTTCAAAACTCAATTTTTTTTTTTTACCTCTTCAAAACTCCAACTTTTTTTTTTTTACCTCTTCAAAACTCCAACATTGATTTTTTGTTCCTTTTTTTACCTCTTCAAAACTCCACAATTTTTTTTTTTTTTTTTTTTACCTCTTCAAAACTCCAACTTTTTATTTTTTTTTACCTCTTCAAAACTCTAAATTTTTTTTTTTTTTTTTTTTTACCTCTTCAAAACTCCAACATTTTTATTTTTTTTTACCTCTTCAAAACTCCAACATTTTTTTTTTTTTTTTTTTTTACCTCTTCAAAACTCAATTTTTTATTTTTTTTTTACCTCTTCAAAACTCCAACTTTTTTTTTTTTTTTACCTCTTCAAAACTCCACAATTTTTTTTTTTTTTTTTTTTACCTCTTCAAAACTACAACTTTTTTTTTTTTTTACCTCTTCAAAACTCCAACTTTTTTTTTTTTTTTTTTACCTCTTCAAAACTCCAACTTTTTTTTTTTTACCTCTTCAAAACTCCAACATTGATTTTTTGTTCCTTTTTTTACCTCTTCAAAACTCCACAATTTTTTTTTTTTTTTTTTTTACCTCTTCAAAACTCCAACATTGATTTTTTGTTCCTTTTTTTACCTCTTCAAAACTCCAAATTTTTTTTTTTTTTTTTTACCTCTTCAAAACTCCAATTTTTTTTTTTTTTTTACCTCTTCAAAACTCCAACTTTTTTTTTTTTTTTTACCTCTTCAAAACTCTACAATTTTTTTTTTTTTTTTTTTTTTACCTCTTCAAAACTCCAACTTTTTTTTTTTTTTACCTCTTCAAAACTCCAACTTTTTTTTTTTTTTTTTTTACCTCTGCAAAACTCCAACATTGATTTTTTGTTCCTTTTTTTACCTCTTCAAAACTCCAACTTTTTTTTTTTTTTTTTTACCTCTTCAAAACTCCAACATTGATTTTTTGTTCCTTTTTTTACCTCTTCAAAACTCCACAATTTTTTTTTTTTTTTTTTTACCTCTTCAAAACTCCAACTTTTTTTTTTTTTTTTTTTACCTCTTCAAAACTCCAACATTGATTTTTTGTTCCTTTTTTTACCTCTTCAAAACTCTTTTTTTTTTTTTTTTTTTTTTACCTCTTCAAAACTCCAACATTTTTTTTTTTACCTCTTCAAAACTCAATTTTTTTTTTTTTTTTTTATCTCTTCAAAACTCCAACATTTTTTTTTTTTACCTCTTCAAAACTCCACAATTTTTTTTTTTTTTTTTTTTACCTCTTCAAAACTCCAACATTGATTTTTTGTTCCTTTTTTTACCTCTTCAAAACTCCAAATTTCTTTTTTTTTTTTTTACCTCTTCAAAACTCCAATTTTTTTTTTTTTTTTTACCTCTTCAAAACTCCAACTTTTTTTTTTTTTTTTACATCTTCAAAACTCTACAATTTTTTTTTTTTTTTTTTTTTTACCTCTTCAAAACTCCAACTTTTTTTTTTTTTTACCTCTTCAAAACTCCAACTTTTTTTTTTTTTTTTTTTACCTCTGCAAAACTCCAACATTGATTTTTTGTTCCTTTTTTTATCTCTTCAAAACTCCAACATTTTTTTTTTTTTTTACCTCTTCAAAACTCCACAAATTTTTTTATATTTATTTTACCTCTTCAAAACTCTACAATTTTTTTTTTTTTTTTTTTACCTCTTCAAAACTCCAACATTTTTTTTTTTTTTTACCTCTTCAAAACTCCAACATTGATTTTTTGTTCCTTTTTTTACCTCTTCAAAACTCCAACTTTTTTTTTTTTTTTACCTCTTCAAAATTCAATTTTTTTTTTTTTTTTTTTACCTCTTCAAAACTCCAACATTGATTTTTTGTTCCTTTTTTACCTCTTCAAAACTCCACAATTTTTTTTTTTTTTTTTTACCTCTTCAAAACTCAATTTTTTTTTTTTACCTCTTCAAAACTCCAACTTTTTTTTTTTTACCTCTTCAAAACTCCAACATTGATTTTTTGTTCCTTTTTTTACCTCTTCAAAACTCCACAATTTTTTTTTTTTTTTTTTTTACCTCTTCAAAACTCCAACTTTTTATTTTTTTTTACCTCTTCAAAACTCTAAATTTTTTTTTTTTTTTTTTTTTTACCTCTTCAAAACTCCAACATTTTTATTTTTTTTTACCTCTTCAAAACTCCAACATTTTTTTTTTTTTTACCTCTTCAAAACTCCAACATTGATTTTTTGTTCCTTTTTTTACCTCTTCAAAACTCCAACTTTTTTTTTTTTTTTACCTCTTCAAAATTCAATTTTTTTTTTTTTTTTTTTTACCTCTTCAAAACTCCAACATTGATTTTTTGTTCCTTTTTTTACCTCTTCAAAACTCCACAATTTTTTTTTTTTTTTTTTTTTACCTCTTCAAAACTCAATTTTTTATTTTTTTTTTACCTCTTCAAAACTCCAACTTTTTTTTTTTTTTTACCTCTTCAAAACTCCACAATTTTTTTTTTTTTTTTTTTTACCTCTTCAAAACTACAACTTTTTTTTTTTTTTACCTCTTCAAAACTCCAACTTTTTTTTTTTTTTTTTTACCTCTTCAAAACTCCAACTTTTTTTTTTTTACCTCTTCAAAACTCCAACATTGATTTTTTGTTCCTTTTTTTACCTCTTCAAAACTCCACAATTTTTTTTTTTTTTTTTTTTACCTCTTCAAAACTCCAACATTGATTTTTTGTTCCTTTTTTTACCTCTTCAAAACTCCAAATTTTTTTTTTTTTTTTTTACCTCTTCAAAACTCCAATTTTTTTTTTTTTTTTACCTCTTCAAAACTCCAACTTTTTTTTTTTTTTTTACCTCTTCAAAACTCTACAATTTTTTTTTTTTTTTTTTTTTACCTCTTCAAAACTCCAACTTTTTTTTTTTTTTACCTCTTCAAAACTCCAACTTTTTTTTTTTTTTTTTTTACCTCTGCAAAACTCCAACATTGATTTTTTGTTCCTTTTTTTACCTCTTCAAAACTCCAACTTTTTTTTTTTTTTTTTTACCTCTTCAAAACTCCAACATTGATTTTTTGTTCCTTTTTTTACCTCTTCAAAACTCCACAATTTTTTTTTTTTTTTTTTTTACCTCTTCAAAACTCCAACTTTTTTTTTTTTTTTTTTTACCTCTTCAAAACTCCAACATTGATTTTTTGTTCCTTTTTTTACCTCTTCAAAACTCTTTTTTTTTTTTTTTTTTTTTACCTCTTCAAAACTCCAACATTTTTTTTTTTACCTCTTCAAAACTCAATTTTTTTTTTTTTTTTTTATCTCTTCAAAACTCCAACATTTTTTTTTTTTTACCTCTTCAAAACTCCACAATTTTTTTTTTTTTTTTTTTTACCTCTTCAAAACTCCAACATTGATTTTTTGTTCCTTTTTTTACCTCTTCAAAACTCCAAATTTCTTTTTTTTTTTTTTACCTCTTCAAAACTCCAATTTTTTTTTTTTTTTTTACCTCTTCAAAACTCCAACTTTTTTTTTTTTTTTTACATCTTCAAAACTCTACAATTTTTTTTTTTTTTTTTTTTTTACCTCTTCAAAACTCCAACTTTTTTTTTTTTTTACCTCTTCAAAACTCCAACTTTTTTTTTTTTTTTTTTACCTCTGCAAAACTCCAACATTGATTTTTTGTTCCTTTTTTTACCTCTTCAAAACTCCAACTTTTTTTTTTTTTTTTTTACCTCTTCAAAACTCCAACATTGATTTTTTGTTCCTTTTTTTACCTCTTCAAAACTCCACAATTTTTTTTTTTTTTTTTTTTACCTCTTCAAAACTCCAACTTTTTTTTTTTTTTTTTTTACCTCTTCAAAACTCCAACATTGATTTTTTGTTTCTTTTTTTACCTCTTCAAAACTCATTTTTTTTAAATTTTTTTTTTACCTCTTCAAAACTCCAACATTTTTTTTTTTACCTCTTCAAAACTCAATTTTTTTTTTTTTTTTTTTATCTCTTCAAAACTCCAACATTTTTTTTTTTTTACCTCTTCAAAACTCCACAAATTTTTTTTATATTTTTTTTACCTCTTCAAAACTCCACAATTTTTTATTTATTTTTTTTACCTCTTCAAAACTCCAACATTTTTTTTTTTTTTTACCTCTTCAAAACTCCAACATTGATTTTTTGTTCCTTTTTTTACCTCTTCAAAACTCCAACTTTTTTTTTTCTTTTTACCTCTTCAAAATTCAATTTTTTTTTTTTTTTTTTTACCTCTTCAAAACTCCAACATTGATTTTTTGTTCCTTTTTTTACCTCTTCAAAACTCCAAATTTTTTTTTTTTTTTCTACCTCTTCAAAACTCCAATTTTTTTTTTTTTTTTACCTCTTCAAAACTCCAACTTTTTTTTTTTTTTACCTCTTCAAAACTCTACAATTTTTTTTTTTTTTTTTTTTTACCTCTTCAAAACTCCAACTTTTTTTTTTTTTTACCTCTTCAAAACTCCAACTTTTTTTTTTTTTTTTTTTACCTCTGCAAAACTCCAACATTGATTTTTTGTTCCTTTTTTTACCTCTTCAAAACTCCAACTTTTTTTTATTTTTTTTTTACCTCTTCAAAACTCCAACATTTTTTTTTTTTACCTCTTCAAAACTCAATTTTTTTTTTTTTTTTTTTTACCTCTTCAAAACTCCAACTTTTTTTTTATTTTACCTCTTCAAAACTCCAACTTTTTTTTTTTTTTTTTTTACCTCTTCAAAACTCCAACATTGATTTTTTGTTCCTTTTTTTACCTCTTCAAAACTCCAACTTTTTTTTTTTTTACCTCTTCAAAACTCAATTTTTTTTTTTTTTTTTTACCTCTTCAAAACTCCAACATTGATTTTTTGTTCCTTTTTTTACCTCTTCAAAACTCCACAATTTTTTTTTTTTTTTTTTTACCTCTTCAAAACTCCAACTTTTTTTTTTTGTTCCTTTTTTTACCTCTTCAAAACTCCAAATTTTTTTTTTTTTTTTCTACCTCTTCAAAACTCCAATTTTTTTTTTTTTTTTACCTCTTCAAAACTCCAACTTTTTTTTTTTTTTTACCTCTTCAAAACTCTACAATTTTTTTTTTTTTTTTTTTTTACCTCTTCAAAACTCCAACTTTTTTTTTTTTTTACCTCTTCAAAACTCCAACTTTTTTTTTTTTTTTTTTACCTCTGCAAAACTCCAACATTGATTTTTTGTTCCTTTTTTTACCTCTTCAAAACTCCAACTTTTTTTTATTTTTTTTTTTACCTCTTCAAAACTCCAACATTTTTTTTTTTTACCTCTTCAAAACTCAATTTTTTTTTTTTTTTTTTACCTCTTCAAAACTCCAACTTTTTTTTTTATTTTACCTCTTCAAAACTCCAACTTTTTTTTTTTTTTTTTTTACCTCTTCAAAACTCCAACATTGATTTTTTGTTCCTTTTTTTACCTCTTCAAAACTCCAACTTTTTTTTTTTTTACCTCTTCAAAACTCAATTTTTTTTTTTTTTTTTTACCTCTTCAAAACTCCAACATTGATTTTTTGTTCCTTTTTTTACCTCTTCAAAACTCCACAATTTTTTTTTTTTTTTTTTTACCTCTTCAAAACTCCAACATTGATTTTTTGTTCCTTTTTTTACCTCTTCAAAACTCAATTTTTTTTAATTTTTTTTTTACCTCTTCAAAACTCCAACTTTTTTTTTTTTTTTTTTTACCTCTTCAAAACTCCAACATTGATTTTTTGTTCCTTTTTTTACCTCTTCAAAACTCCAACTTTTTTTTTTTTTACCTCTTCAAAACTCAATTTTTTTTTTTTTTTTTTACCTCTTCAAAACTCCAACATTGATTTTTTGTTCCTTTTTTTACCTCTTCAAACTCCACAATTTTTTTTTTTTTTTTTTTACCTCTTCAAAACTCCAACATTGATTTTTTGTTCCTTTTTTTACCTCTTCAAAACTCAATTTTTTTTAATTTTTTTTTTACCTCTTCAAAACTCCAACATTTTTTTTTTTTACCTCTTCAAAACTCCAACATTTTTTATTTTTTTTACCTCTTCAAAACTCCAACTTTTTTTTTTTTTTTACCTCTTCAAAACTCCACAATTTTTTTTTTTTTTTTTTACCTCTTCAAAACTCCAACTTTTTTTTTTTACCTCTTCAAAACTCCAACATTGATTTTTTGTTCCTTTTTTACCTCTTCAAAACTCCACAATTTTTTTTATTTTTTTTTTTACCTCTTCAAAACTCCAACATTGATTTTTTGTTCCTTTTTTTACCTCTTCAAAACTCCTAAATTTTTTTTTTTTTTTTACCTCTTCAAAACTCCAACTTTTTTTTTTTTTTTACCTCTTCAAAACTCCACAATTCTTTTTATTTATTTTTTTTACCTCTTCAATACTCCAAATTTTTTTTTTTTTACCTCTTCAAAACTCCACAATTTTTCTATATATTTTTTTTACCTCTTCAAAACTCCAACTTTTTTTTTTTTTTTTTTTTACCTCTTCAAAACTCCACAATTTTTTTATTTATTTTTTTTACCTCTTCAATACTCCAAATTTTATTTTTTTTTACCTCTTCAAAACTCCACAATTTTTTTTTTTTTTTTTTTTTACCTCTTCAAAACTCCAACTTTTTTTTTTTTTTTTTTTTACCTCTTCAAAACTCCACAATTTTTTTTATTTATTTTTTTTACCTCTTCAATACTCCAAATTTTATTTTTTTTTACCTCTTCAAAACTCCACAATTTTTTTTTTTTTTTTTTTACCTCTTCAAAACTCCAACATTTTTTTTTTTTTTTACCTCTTCAAAACTCCAACATTGATTTTTTGTTCCTTTTTTACCTCTTCAAAACTCCAAATTTTTTTTTTTTTTTTTTTTACCTCTTCAAAACTCAATTTTTTTTTTATTTTTTTTTTACCTCTTCAAAACTCCAACATTTTTTTTTTTTTTACCTCTTCAAATCTCTACAATTTTTTTTTTTTTTTTTTTTTTACCTCTTCAAAACTCCAACATTTTTTTTTTTTTTACCTCTTCAAAACTCCAACATTGATTTTTTGTTCCTTTTTTTACCTCTTCAAAACTCAATTTTTTTTAATTTTTTTTTACCTCTTCAAAACTCCAACATTTTTTTTTTTTACCTCTTCAAAACTCAATTTTTTTTTTTTTTTTTTTACCTCTTCAAAACTCAATTTTTTTTTATTTTTTTTTTACCTCTTCAAAACTACAACTTTTTTTTTTTTTTACCTCTTCAAAACTCCAACTTTTTTTTTTTTTTTTTTACCTCTTCAAAACTCCAACTTTTTTTTTTTTACCTCTTCAAAACTCCAACATTGATTTTTTGTTCCTTTTTTTACCTCTTCAAAACTCCACAATTTTTTTTTTTTTTTTTTTACCTCTTCAAAACTCCAACATTGATTTTTTGTTCCTTTTTTTACCTCTTCAAAACTCCAAATTTTTTTTTTTTTTTTTTACCTCTTCAAAACTCCAATTTTTTTTTTTTTTTTACCTCTTCAAAACTCCAACTTTTTTTTTTTTTTTTACCTCTTCAAAACTCTACAATTTTTTTTTTTTTTTTTTTTTTACCTCTTCAAAACTCCAACTTTTTTTTTTTTTTACCTCTTCAAAACTCCAACTTTTTTTTTTTTTTTTTTTACCTCTGCAAAACTCCAACATTGATTTTTTGTTCCTTTTTTTACCTCTTCAAAACTCCAACTTTTTTTTTTTTTTTTTTACCTCTTCAAAACTCCAACATTGATTTTTTGTTCCTTTTTTTACCTCTTCAAAACTCCACAATTTTTTTTTTTTTTTTTTTTACCTCTTCAAAACTCCAACTTTTTTTTTTTTTTTTTTTACCTCTTCAAAACTCCAACATTGATTTTTTGTTCCTTTTTTTACCTCTTCAAAACTCATTTTTTTTTAATTTTTTTTTTACCTCTTCAAAACTCCAACATTTTTTTTTTTACCTCTTCAAAACTCAATTTTTTTTTTTTTTTTTTAATCTCTTCAAAACTCCAACATTTTTTTTTTTTTACCTCTTCAAAACTCCACAATTTTTTTTTTTTTTTTTTTTACCTCTTCAAAACTCCAACATTGATTTTTTGTTCCTTTTTTTACCTCTTCAAAACTCCAAATTTCTTTTTTTTTTTTTTACCTCTTCAAAACTCCAATTTTTTTTTTTTTTTTACCTCTTCAAAACTCCAACTTTTTTTTTTTTTTTTACCTCTTCAAAACTCTACAATTTTTTTTTTTTTTTTTTTTTACCTCTTCAAAACTCCAACTTTTTTTTTTTTTTACCTCTTCAAAACTCCAACTTTTTTTTTTTTTTTTTTTACCTCTGCAAAACTCCAACATTGATTTTTTGTTCCTTTTTTTACCTCTTCAAAACTCCAACTTTTTTTTTTTTTTTTTTACCTCTTCAAAACTCCAACATTGATTTTTTGTTCCTTTTTTTACCTCTTCAAAACTCCACAATTTTTTTTTTTTTTTTTTTTACCTCTTCAAAACTCCAACTTTTTTTTTTTTTTTTTTTACCTCTTCAAAACTCCAACATTGATTTTTTGTTCCTTTTTTACCTCTTCAAAACTCATTTTTTTTTAATTTTTTTTTTACCTCTTCAAAACTCCAACATTTTTTTTTTTACCTCTTCAAAACTCAATTTTTTTTTTTTTTTTTTATCTCTTCAAAACTCCAACATTTTTTTTTTTTTTTTACCTCTTCAAAATTCAATTTTTTTTTTTTTTTTTTTACCTCTTCAAAACTCCAACATTGATTTTTTGTTCCTTTTTTTACCTCTTCAAAACTCCACAATTTTTTTTTTTTTTTTTTTACCTCTTCAAAACTCAATTTTTTTTTTTTTTTTTACCTCTTCAAAACTCCAACTTTTTTTTTTTTTTTACCTCTTCAAAACTCCACAATTTTTTTTTTTTTTTTTTTTACCTCTTCAAAACTACAACTTTTTTTTTTTTTTTACCTCTTCAAAACTCCAACATTGATTTTTTGTTCCTTTTTTTACCTCTTCAAAACTCCACAATTTTTTTTTATTTATTTTTTTTACCTCTTCAAAACTCCAACTTTTTATTTTTTTTTACCTCTTCAAAACTCTAAAATTTTTTTTTTTTTTTTTTACCTCTTCAAAACTCCAACATTTTTATTTTTTTTACCTCTTCAAAACTCTACAATTTTTTTTTTTTTTTTTTACCTCTTCAAAACTCCAACATTTTTTTTTTTTTACCTCTTCAAAACTCCAACATTGATTTTTTGTTCCTTTTTTTACCTCTTCAAAACTCCACAATTTTTTTTATTTTTTTTTTACCTCTTCAAAACTCCAACATTGATTTTTTGTTCCTTTTTTTACCTCTTCAAAACTCCTAAATTTTTTTTTTTTTTTACCTCTTCAAAACTCCAACTTTTTTTTTTTTTTTACCTCTTCAAAACTCCACAATTCTTTTTATTTATTTTTTTTACCTCTTCAATACTCCAAATTTTTTTTTTTTTTACCTCTTCAAAACTCCACAATTTTTTCTATATATTTTTTTTACCTCTTCAAAACTCCAACTTTTTTTTTTTTTTTTTTTTACCTCTTCAAAACTCCACAATTTTTTTATTTATTTTTTTTACCTCTTCAATACTCCAAATTTTATTTTTTTTACCTCTTCAAAACTCCACAATTTTTTTTTTTTTTTTTTTTACCTCTTCAAAACTCCAACTTTTTTTTTTTTTTTTTTTACCTCTTCAAAACTCCACAATTTTTTTTATTTATTTTTTTTACCTCTTCAATACTCCAAATTTTATTTTTTTTTACCTCTTCAAAACTCCACAATTTTTTTTTTTTTTTTTTTTACCTCTTCAAAACTCCAACATTTTTTTTTTTTTTACCTCTTCAAAACTCCAACATTGATTTTTTGTTCCTTTTTTACCTCTTCAAAACTCCAAATTTTTTTTTTTTTTTTTTTTACCTCTTCAAAACTCAATTTTTTTTTTATTTTTTTTTTACCTCTTCAAAACTCCAACATTTTTTTTTTTTTTACCTCTTCAAATCTCTACAATTTTTTTTTTTTTTTTTTTTACCTCTTCAAAACTCCAACATTTTTTTTTTTTTTTACCTCTTCAAAACTCCAACATTGATTTTTTGTTCCTTTTTTTACCTCTTCAAAACTCAATTTTTTTTAATTTTTTTTTTACCTCTTCAAAACTCCAACATTTTTTTTTTTTACCTCTTCAAAACTCAATTTTTTTTTTTTTTTTTTTACCTCTTCAAAACTCAATTTTTTTTTATTTTTTTTTTACCTCTTCAAAACTACAACTTTTTTTTTTTTTACCTCTTCAAAACTCCAACTTTTTTTTTTTTTTTTTACCTCTTCAAAACTCCAACTTTTTTTTTTTTACCTCTTCAAAACTCCAACATTGATTTTTTGTTCCTTTTTTTACCTCTTCAAAACTCCACAATTTTTTTTTTTTTTTTTTTACCTCTTCAAAACTCCAACATTGATTTTTTGTTCCTTTTTTTACCTCTTCAAAACTCCAAATTTTTTTTTTTTTTTTTTACCTCTTCAAAACTCCAATTTTTTTTTTTTTTTTACCTCTTCAAAACTCCAACTTTTTTTTTTTTTTTTACCTCTTCAAAACTCTACAATTTTTTTTTTTTTTTTTTTTTACCTCTTCAAAACTCCAACTTTTTTTTTTTTTTACCTCTTCAAAACTCCAACTTTTTTTTTTTTTTTTTTTACCTCTGCAAAACTCCAACATTGATTTTTTGTTCCTTTTTTTACCTCTTCAAAACTCCAACTTTTTTTTTTTTTTTTTTACCTCTTCAAAACTCCAACATTGATTTTTTGTTCCTTTTTTTACCTCTTCAAAACTCCACAATTTTTTTTTTTTTTTTTTTTTACCTCTTCAAAACTCCAACTTTTTTTTTTTTTTTTTTACCTCTTCAAAACTCCAACATTGATTTTTTGTTCCTTTTTTTACCTCTTCAAAACTCATTTTTTTTTTTTTTTTTTTTTACCTCTTCAAAACTCCAACATTTTTTTTTTTACCTCTTCAAAACTCAATTTTTTTTTTTTTTTTTTAATCTCTTCAAAACTCCAACATTTTTTTTTTTTTACCTCTTCAAAACTCCACAATTTTTTTTTTTTTTTTTTTTACCTCTTCAAAACTCCAACATTGATTTTTTGTTCCTTTTTTTACCTCTTCAAAACTCCAAATTTCTTTTTTTTTTTTTTTACCTCTTCAAAACTCCAATTTTTTTTTTTTTTTTACCTCTTCAAAACTCCAACTTTTTTTTTTTTTTTTACCTCTTCAAAACTCTACAATTTTTTTTTTTTTTTTTTTTACCTCTTCAAAACTCCAACTTTTTTTTTTTTTTACCTCTTCAAAACTCCAACTTTTTTTTTTTTTTTTTTACCTCTGCAAAACTCCAACATTGATTTTTTGTTCCTTTTTTTACCTCTTCAAAACTCATTTTTTTTTAATTTTTTTTTTACCTCTTCAAAACTCCAACATTTTTTTTTTTACCTCTTCAAAACTCAATTTTTTTTTTTTTTTTTTATCTCTTCAAAACTCCAACATTTTTTTTTTTTTTTACCTCTTCAAAATTCAATTTTTTTTTTTTTTTTTTTTACCTCTTCAAAACTCCAACATTGATTTTTTGTTCCTTTTTTTACCTCTTCAAAACTCCACAATTTTTTTTTTTTTTTTTTTTTACCTCTTCAAAACTCAATTTTTTTTTTTTTTTTTTACCTCTTCAAAACTCCAACTTTTTTTTTTTTTTTACCTCTTCAAAACTCCACAATTTTTTTTTTTTTTTTTTTACCTCTTCAAAACTACAACTTTTTTTTTTTTTTACCTCTTCAAAACTCCAACATTGATTTTTTGTTCCTTTTTTTACCTCTTCAAAACTCCACAATTTTTTTTTATTATTTTTTTTACCTCTTCAAAACTCCAACTTTTTATTTTTTTTTACCTCTTCAAAACTCTAAAATTTTTTTTTTTTTTTTTTTACCTCTTCAAAACTCCAACATTTTTATTTTTTTTACCTCTTCAAAACTCTACAATTTTTTTTTTTTTTTTTTTACCTCTTCAAAACTCCAACATTTTTTTTTTTTTACCTCTTCAAAACTCCAACATTGATTTTTTGTTCCTTTTTTTACCTCTTCAAAACTCCAACATTTTTTTTTTTTACCTCTTCAAAACTCAATTTTTTTTTTTTTTTTTTATCTCTTCAAAACTCCAACATTTTTTTTTTTTTACCTCTTCAAAACTCCACAAATTTTTTTTTTTTTTTTTTACCTCTTCAAAACTCCAACTTTTTTTTTTTTTTTACCTCTTCAAAACTCCACAATTTTTTTTTTTTTTTTTTTACCTCTTCAAAACTACAACTTTTTTTTTTTTTTACCTCTTCAAAACTCCAACATTGATTTTTTGTTCCTTTTTTTACCTCTTCAAAACTCCACAATTTTTTTTTATTATTTTTTTTACCTCTTCAAAACTCCAACTTTTTATTTTTTTTTACCTCTTCAAAACTCTAAAATTTTTTTTTTTTTTTTTTTTTACCTCTTCAAAACTCCAACATTTTTATTTTTTTTACCTCTTCAAAACTCTACAATTTTTTTTTTTTTTTTTTACCTCTTCAAAACTCCAACATTTTTTTTTTTTTACCTCTTCAAAACTCCAACATTGATTTTTTGTTCCTTTTTTTACCTCTTCAAAACTCCAACTTTTTTTTTTTTTTTACCTCTTCAAAACTCAATTTTTTTTTATTTTTTTTTTTACCTCTTCAAAACTCCAACATTGATTTTTTGTTCCTTTTTTTACCTCTTCAAAACTCCTAAATTTTTATTTTTTTTTTACCTCTTCAAAACTCCAACTTTTTTTTTTTTTTTACCTCTTCAAAACTCCACAATTCTTTTTATTTATTTTTTTTACCTCTTCAATACTCCAAATTTTTTTTTTTTTTACCTCTTCAAAACTCCACAATTTTTTTTATATATTTTTTTTACCTCTTCAAAACTCCAACTTTTTTTCTTTTTTTTTTTTTACCTCTTCAAAACTCCACAATTTTTTTTTTTTTTTTTTTACCTCTTCAAAACTCATTTTTTTTTTTTTTTTTTACCTCTTCAAAACTCCAACTTTTTTTTTTTTTTACCTCTTCAAAACTCCACAATTTTTTTTTTTTTTTTTTTACCTCTTCAAAACTACAACTTTTTTTTTTTTTTTTTTACCTCTTCAAAACTCCAACTTTTTTTTTTTTTTACCTCTTCAAAACTCCAACTTTTTTTTTTTTTTTTTTTACCTCTTCAAAACTCCAACATTGATTTTTTGTTCCTTTTTTTACCTCTTCAAAACTCAATTTTTTTTTTTTTTTTACCTCTTCAAAACTCCAACTTTTTTTTTTTTTTTACCTCTTCAAAACTCCACAATTTTTTTTTTTTTTTTTTTTACCTCTTCAAAACTCCAACTTTTTTTTTTTTTACCTCTTCAAAACTCCAACTTTTTTTTTTTTTAACCTCTTCAAAACTCCAACTTTTTTTTTTTTTTTTACCTCTTCAAAACTCCAACTTTTTTTTTTTTTTTTTTTACCTCTTCAAAACTCCAACATTGATTTTTTGTTCCTTTTTTTACCTCTTCAAAACTCAATTTTTTTTTTTTTTTTTACCTCTTCAAAACTCCAACTTTTTTTTTTTTTTTACCTCTTCAAAACTCCACAATTTTTTTTTTTTTTTTTTTTACCTCTTCAAAACTCCAACTTTTTTTTTTTTTACCTCTTCAAAACTCCAACATTTTTTTTTTTTTACCTCTTCAAAACTCCAACATTGATTTTTTGTTCCTTTTTTTACCTCTTCAAAACTCCAACATTTTTTTTTTTACCTCTTCAAAACTCAATTTTTTTTAATTTTTTTTATCTCTTCAAAACTCCAACATTTTTTTTTTTTTTACCTCTTCAAAACTCCACAAATTTTTTTTATATTTTTTTTACCTCTTCAAAACTCCACAATTTTTTATTTATTTTTTTTACCTCTTCAAAACTCCAACATTTTTTTTTTTTTTTACCTCTTCAAAACTCCAACATTGATTTTTTGTTCCTTT
>NW_028258701.1:0-55713 GCF_982586985.1 Callionymus lyra
TTCTTGACCCCGGGGGTTGAAAAAAGGGCAAAAAGTCAAGGTCTCTGAAATCGGGCAATAATGTCTTTAAACCATAGTTCATCATCAGGCGGATCATGTGAACGCAAATAAATGTTGCCTAAATGTTGAAAATGTTGTTTTCTGAAGCCCCAAAAAAAGTTGACAATTTGACATTTCTTGACCCCGGGGGTTGAAAAAAGGGCAAAAAGTCAAGGTCTCTGAAATCGGGCAATAATGTCTTTAAACCATAGTTCATCATCAGGCGGATCATGTGAATGCAAATAAATGTTGCCTAAATGTTGAAAATGTTGTTTTCTGAAGCCCCAAAAAAAGTTGACAATTTGACATTTCTTGACCCCGGGGGTTGAAAAAAGGGCAAAAAGTCAAGGTCTCTGAAATCGGGCAATAATGTCTTTAAACCATAGTTTATCATCAGGCGGATCATGTGAACGCAAATAAATGTTGCCTAAATGTTGAAAATGTTGTTTTCTGAAGCCCCAAAAAAAGTTGACAATTTGACATTTCTTGACCCCGGGGGTTGAAAAAAGGGCAAAAAGTCAAGGTCTCTGAAATCGGGCAATAATGTCTTTAAACCATAGTTTATCATCAGGCGGATCATGTGAACGCAAATAAATGTTGCCTAAATGTTGAAAATGTTGTTTTCTGAAGCCCCAAAAAAAGTTGACAATTTGACATTTCTTGACCCCGGGGGTTGAAAAAAGGGCAAAAAGTCAAGGTCTCTGAAATCGGGCAATAATGTCTTTAAACCATAGTTTATCATCAGGCGGATCATGTGAACGCAAATAAATGTTGCCTAAATGTTGAAAATGTTGTTTTCTGAAGCCCCAAAAAAAGTTGACAATTTGACATTTCTTGACCCCGGGGGTTGAAAAAAGGGCAAAAAGTCAAGGTCTCTGAAATCGGGCAATAATGTCTTTAAACCATAGTTTATCATCAGGCGGATCATGTGAACGCAAATAAATGCTGCCTAAATGTTTAAAATGTTGGTTTCTGAAGCCCCAAAAAAAGTTGACAATTTGACATTTCTTGACCCCGGGGGTTGAAAAAAGGGCAAAAAGTCAAGGTCTCTGAAATCGGGCAATAATGTCTTTAAACCATAGTTCATCATCAGGCGGATCATGTGAACGCAAATAAATGTTGCCTAAATGTTGAAAATGTTGTTTTCTGAAGCCCCAAAAAAAGTTGACAATTTGACATTTCTTGACCCCGGGGGTTGAAAAAAGGGCAAAAAGTAAAGGTCTCTGAAATCGGGCAATAATGTCTTTAAACCATAGTTTATCATCAGGCGGATCATGTGAACGCAAATAAACGTTGCCTAAATGTTGAAAATGTTGTTTTCTGAAGCCCCAAAAAAAAGTTGACAATTTGACATTTCTTGACCCCGGGGGTTGAAAAAAGGGCAAAAAGTCAAGGTCTCTGAAATCGGGCAATAATGTCTTTAACCATAGTCTATCATCAGGCGGATCATGTGAACGCAAATAAATGTTGCCTAAATGTTGAAAATGTTGTTTTCTGAAGCCCCAAAAAAATTTGACAATTTGACATTTCTTGACCCCGGGGGTTGAAAAAAGGGCAAAAAGTCAAGGTCTCTGAAATCGGGCAATAATGTCTTTAAACCATAGTTTATCATCAGGCGGATCATGTGAACGCAAATAAATGTTGCCTAAATGTTGAAAATGTTGTTTTCTGAAGCCCCAAAAAAAGTTGACAATTTGACATTTCTTGACCCCGGGGGTTGAAAAAAGGGCAAAAAGTCAAGGTCTCTGAAATCGGGCAATAATGTCTTTAAACCATAGTTTATCATCAGGCGGATCATGTGAACGCAAATAAACGTTGCCTAAATGTTGAAAATGTTGTTTTCTGAAGCCCCAAAAAAAAGTTGACAATTTGACATTTCTTGACCCCGGGGGTTGAAAAAAGGGCAAAAAGTCAAGGTCTCTGAAATCGGGCAATAATGTCTTTAACCATAGTTTATCATCAGGCGGATCATGTGAACGCAAATAAATGTTGCCTAAATGTTGAAAATGTTGTTTTCTGAAGCCCCAAAAAAAGTTGACAATTTGACATTTCTTGACCCCGGGGGTTGAAAAAAGGGCAAAAAGTCAAGGTCTCTGAAATCGGGCAATAATGTCTTTAAACCATAGTTTATCATCAGGCGGATCATGTGAACGCAAATAAATGTTGCCTAAATGTTGAAAATGTTGTTTTCTGAAGCCCCAAAAAAAGTTGACAATTTGACATTTCTTGACCCCGGGGGTTGAAAAAAGGGCAAAAAGTCAAGGTCTCTGAAATCGGGCAATAATGTCTTTAAACCATAGTTTATCATCAGGCGGATCATGTGAACGCAAATAAATGTTGCCTAAATGTTGAAAATGTTGTTTTCTGAAGCCCCAAAAAAAGTTGACAATTTGACATTTCTTGACCCCGGGGGTTGAAAAAAGGGCAAAAAGTCAAGGTCTCTGAAATCGGGCAATAATGTCTTTAAACCATAGTTTATCATCAGGCGGATCATGTGAACGCAAATAAACGTTGCCTAAATGTTGAAAATGTTGTTTTCTGAAGCCCCAAAAAAAGTGACAATTTGACATTTCTTGACCCCGGGGGTTGAAAAAAGGGCAAAAAGTCAAGGTCTCTGAAATCGGGCAATAATGTCTTTAAACCATAGTTTATCATCAGGCGGATCATGTGAACGCAAATAAATGTTGCCTAAATGTTGAAAATGTTGTTTTCTGAAGCCCCAAAAAAAGTTGACAATTTGACATTTCTTGACCCCGGGGGTTGAAAAAAGGGCAAAAAGTCAAGGTCTCTGAAATCGGGCAATAATGTCTTTAAACCATAGTTTATCATCAGGCGGATCATGTGAATGCAAATAAATGTTGCCTAAATGTTGAAAATGTTGTTTTCTGAAGCCCCAAAAAAAGTTGACAATTTGACATTTCTTGACCCCGGGGGTTGAAAAAAGGGCAAAAAGTCAAGGTCTCTGAAATCGGGCAATAATGTCTTTAAACCATAGTTTATCATCAGGCGGATCATGTGAACGCAAATAAATGTTGCTTAAAATGTTGAAAATGTTGTTTTCTGAAGCCCCAAAAAAAGTTGACAATTTGACATTTCTTGACCCCGGGGGTTGAAAAAAGGGCAAAAAGTCAAGGTCTCTGAAATCGGGCAATAATGTCTTTAAACCATAGTTTATCATCAGGCGGATCATGTGAACGCAAATAAATGTTGCCTAAATGTTGAAAATGTTGTTTTCTGAAGCCCCAAAAAAAGTTGACAATTTGACATTTCTTGACCCCGGGGGTTGAAAAAAGGGCAAAAAGTCAAGGTCTCTGAAATCGGGCAATAATGTCTTTAAACCATAGTTTATCATCAGGCGGATCATGTGAACGCAAATAAATGTTGCCTAAATGTTGAAAATGTTGTTTTCTGAAGCCCCAAAAAAAGTTGACAATTTGACATTTCTTGACCCCGGGGGTTGAAAAAAGGGCAAAAAGTCAAGGTCTCTGAAATCGGGCAATAATGTCTTTAAACCATAGTTTATCATCAGGCGGATCATGTGAACGCAAATAAATGTTGCCTAAATGTTGAAAATGTCGTTTCTGAAGCCCCAAAAAAAGTTGACAATTTGACATTTCTTGACCCCGGGGGTTGAAAAAAGGGCAAAAAGTCAAGGTCTCTGAAATCGGGCAATAATGTCTTTAAACCATAGTTTATCATCAGGCGGATCATGTGAACGCAAATAAATGTTGCCTAAATGTTGAAAATGTCGTTTCTGAAGCCCCAAAAAAAGTTGACAATTTGACATTTCTTGACCCCGGGGGTTGAAAAAAGGGCAAAAAGTCAAGGTCTCTGAAATCGGGCAATAATGTCTTTAAACCATAGTTTATCATCAGGCGGATCATGTGAACGCAAATAAATGTTGCCTAAATGTTGAAAATGTCGTTTCTGAAGCCCCAAAAAAAGTTGACAATTTGACATTTCTTGACCCCGGGGGTTGAAAAAAGGGCAAAAAGTCAAGGTCTCTGAAATCGGGCAATAATGTCTTTAAACCATAGTTTATCATCAGGCGGATCATGTGAACGCAAATAAATGTTGCCTAAATGTTGAAAATGTTGTTTTCTGAAGCCCCAAAAAAAAGTTGACAATTTGACATTTCTTGACCCCGGGGGTTGAAAAAAGGGCAAAAAGTCAAGGTCTCTGAAATCGGGCAATAATGTCTTTAAACCATAGTTTTTCATCAGGCGGATCATGTGAACGCAAATAAATGTTGCCTAAATGTTGAAAATGTTGTTTTCTGAAGCCCTAAAAAAAGTTGACAATTTGACATTTCTTGACCCCGGGGGTTGAAAAAAGGGCAAAAAGTCAAGGTCTCTGAAATCGGGCAATAATGTCTTTAAACCATAGTTTATCATCAGGCGGATCATGTGAACGCAAATAAATGTTGCCTAAATGTTGAAAATGTTGTTTTCTGAAGCCCCAAAAAAAGTTGACAATTTGACATTTCTTGACCCCGGGGGTTGAAAAAAGGGCAAAAAGTCAAGGTCTCTGAAATCGGGCAATAATGTCTTTAAACCATAGTTTATCATCAGGCGGATCATGTGAACGCAAATAAATGTTGCCTAAATGTTGAAAATGTTGTTTTCTGAAGCCCCAAAAAAAGTTGACAATTTGACATTTCTTGACCCCGGGGGTTGAAAAAAGGGCAAAAAGTCAAGGTCTCTGAAATCGGGCAATAATGTCTTTAAACCATAGTTTATCATCAGGCGGATCATGTGAACGCAAATAAATGTTGCCTAAATATTGAAAATGTTGTTTTCTGAAGCCCCAAAAAAAGTTGACAATTTGACATTTCTTGACCCCGGGGGTTGAAAAAAGGGCAAAAAGTCAAGGTCTCTGAAATCGGGCAATAATGTCTTTAAACCATAGTTTATCATCAGGCGGATCATGTGAACGCAAATAAATGTTGCCTAAATGTTGAAAATGTTGTTTTCTGAAGCCCCAAATAAAGTTGACAATTTGACATTTCTTGACCCCGGGGGTTGAAAAAAGGGCAAAAAGTCAAGGTCTCTGAAATCGGGCAATAATGTCTTTAAACCATAGTTTATCATCAGGCGGATCATGTGAACGCAAATAAATGTTGCCTAAATGTTGAAAATGTTGTTTTCTGAAGCCCCAAAAAAAGTTGACAATTTGACATTTCTTGACCCCGGGGGTTGAAAAAAGGGCAAAAAGTCAAGGTCTCTGAAATCGGGCAATAATGTCTTTAAACCATAGTTTATCATCAGGCGGATCATGTGAACGCAAATAAATGTTGCCTAAATGTTGAAAATGTTGTTTTCTGAAGCCCCAAAAAAAGTTGACAATTTGACATTTCTTGACCCCGGGGGGTTGAAAAAAGGGCAAAAAGTCAAGGTCTCTGAAATCGGGCAATAATGTCTTTAAACCATAGTTTATCATCAGGCGGATCATGTGAACGCAAATAAATGTTGCCTAAATGTTGAAAATGTTGTTTTCTGAAGCCCCAAAAAAAGTTGACAATTTGACATTTCTTGACCCCGGGGGTTGAAAAAAGGGCAAAAAGTCAAGGTCTCTGAAATCGGGCAATAATGTCTTTAAACCATAGTTTATCATCAGGCGGATCATGTGAACGCAAATAAATGTTGCCTAAATGTTGAAAATGTTGTTTTCTGAAGCCCCAAAAAAAGTTGACAATTTGACATTTCTTGACCCCGGGGGTTGAAAAAAGGGCAAAAAGTCAAGGTCTCTGAAATCGGGCAATAATGTCTTTAAACCATAGTTTATCATCAGGCGGATCATGTGAACGCAAATAAATGTTGCCTAAATGTTGAAAATGTTGTTTTCTGAAGCCCCAAAAAAAGTTGACAATTTGACATTTCTTGACCCCGGGGGTTGAAAAAAGGGCAAAAAGTCAAGGTCTCTGAAATCGGGCAATAATGTCTTTAAACCATAGTTTATCATCAGGCGGATCATGTGAACGCAAATAAATGTTGCCTAAATGTTGAAAATGTTGTTTTGTGAAGCCACCAAAAATAGTTGACAATTTGACATTTCTTGACCCCGGGGGTTGAAAAAAGGGCAAAAAGTCAAGGTCTCTGAAATCGGGCAATAATGTCTTTAAACCATAGTTTATCATCAGGCGGATCATGTGAACGCAAATAAATGTTGCCTAAATGTTGAAAATGTCGTTTCTGAAGCCCCAAAAAAAGTTGACAATTTGACATTTCTTGACCCCGGGGGTTGAAAAAAGGGCAAAAAGTCAAGGTCTCTGAAATCGGGCAATAATGTCTTTAAACCATAGTTTATCATCAGGCGGATCATGTGAACGCAAATAAATGTTGCCTAAATGTTGAAAATGTCGTTTCTGAAGCCCCAAAAAAAGTTGACAATTTGACATTTCTTGACCCCGGGGGTTGAAAAAAGGGCAAAAAGTCAAGGTCTCTGAAATCGGGCAATAATGTCTTTAAACCATAGTTTATCATCAGGCGGATCATGTGAACGCAAATAAATGTTGCCTAAATGTTGAAAATGTCGTTTCTGAAGCCCCAAAAAAAAGTTGACAATTTGACATTTCTTGACCCCGGGGGTTGAAAAAAGGGCAAAAAGTCAAGGTCTCTGAAATCGGGCAATAATGTCTTTAAACCATAGTTTATCATCAGGCGGATCATGTGAACGCAAATAAATGTTGCCTAAATGTTGAAAATGTTGTTTTCTGAAGCCCCAAAAAAAGTTGACAATTTGACATTTCTTGACCCCGGGGGTTGAAAAAAGGGCAAAAAGTCAAGGTCTCTGAAATCGGGCAATAATGTCTTTAAACCATAGTTTATCATCAGGCGGATCATGTGAACGCAAATAAATGTTGCCTAAATGTTGAAAATGTTGTTTTCTGAAGCCCCAAAAAAAGTTGACAATTTGACATTTCTTGACCCCGGGGGTTGAAAAAAGGGCAAAAAGTCAAGGTCTCTGAAATCGGGCAATAATGTCTTTAAACCATAGTTTATCATCAGGCGGATCATGTGAACGCAAATAAATGTTGCCTAAATGTTGAAAATGTTGTTTTCTGAAGCCCCAAAAAAAGTTGACAATTTGACATTTCTTGACCCCGGGGGTTGAAAAAAGGGCAAAAAGTCAAGGTCTCTGAAATCGGGCAATAATGTCTTTAAACCATAGTTTATCATCAGGCGGATCATGTGAACGCAAATAAATGTTGCCTAAATGTTGAAAATGTTGTTTTCTGAAGCCCCAAAAAAAGTTGACAATTTGACATTTCTTGACCCCGGGGGTTGAAAAAAGGGCAAAAAGTCAAGGTCTCTGAAATCGGGCAATAATGTCTTTAAACCATAGTTTATCATCAGGCGGATCATGTGAACGCAAATAAATGTTGCCTAAATGTTGAAAATGTCGTTTCTGAAGCCCCAAAAAAAGTTGACAATTTGACATTTCTTGACCCCGGGGGTTGAAAAAAGGGCAAAAAGTCAAGGTCTCTGAAATCGGGCAATAATGTCTTTAAACCATAGTTTATCATCAGGCGGATCATGTGAACGCAAATAAATGTTGCCTAAATGTTGAAAATGTCGTTTCTGAAGCCCCAAAAAAAGTTGACAATTTGACATTTCTTGACCCCGGGGGTTGAAAAAAGGGCAAAAAGTCAAGGTCTCTGAAATCGGGCAATAATGTCTTTAAACCATAGTTTATCATCAGGCGGATCATGTGAACGCAAATAAATGTTGCCTAAATGTTGAAAATGTTGTTTTCTGAAGCCCCAAAAAAAGTTGACAATTTGACATTTCTTGACCCCGGGGGTTGAAAAAAAGGGCAAAAAGTCAAGGTCTCTGAAATCGGGCAATAATGTCTTTAAACCATAGTTTATCATCAGGCGGATCATGTGAACGCAAATAAATGTTGCCTAAATGTTGAAAATGTTGTTTTCTGAAGCCCCAAAAAAAGTTGACAATTTGACATTTCTTGACCCCGGGGGTTGAAAAAAGGGCAAAAAGTCAAGGTCTCTGAAATCGGGCAATAATGTCTTTAAACCATAGTTTATCATCAGGCGGATCATGTGAACGCAAATAAATGTTGCCTAAATGTTGAAAATGTTGTTTTCTGAAGCCCCAAAAAAAGTTGACAATTTGACATTTCTTGACCCCGGGGGTTGAAAAAAGGGCAAAAAGTCAAGGTCTCTGAAATCGGGCAATAATGTCTTTAAACCATAGTTTATCATCAGGCGGATCATGTGAACGCAAATAAATGTTGCCTAAATGTTGAAAATGTTGTTTTCTGAAGCCCCAAATAAAGTTGACAATTTGACATTTCTTGACCCCGGGGGTTGAAAAAAGGGCAAAAAGTCAAGGTCTCTGAAATCGGGCAATAATGTCTTTAAACCATAGTTTATCATCAGGCGGATCATGTGAACGCAAATAAATGTTGCCTAAATGTTGAAAATGTTGTTTTCTGAAGCCCCAAAAAAAGTTGACAATTTGACATTTCTTGACCCCGGGGGTTGAAAAAAGGGCAAAAAGTCAAGGTCTCTGAAATCGGGCAATAATGTCTTTAAACCATAGTTTATCATCAGGCGGATCATGTGAACGCAAATAAATGTTGCCTAAATGTTGAAAATGTTGTTTTCTGAAGCCCCAAAAAAAAGTTGACAATTTGACATTTCTTGACCCCGGGGGTTGAAAAAAGGGCAAAAAGTCAAGGTCTCTGAAATCGGGCAATAATGTCTTTAAACCATAGTTTATCATCAGGCGGATCATGTGAACGCAAATAAATGTTGCCTAAATGTTGAAAATGTTGTTTTCTGAAGCCCCAAAAAAAGTTGACAATTTGACATTTCTTGACCCCGGGGGTTGAAAAAAGGGCAAAAAGTCAAGGTCTCTGAAATCGGGCAATAATGTCTTTAAACCATAGTTTATCATCAGGCGGATAATGTGAACGCAAATAAATGTTGCTTAAATGTTGAAAATGTTGTTTTCTGAAGCCCCAAAAAAAGTTGACAATTTGACATTTCTTGACCCCGGGGGTTGAAAAAAGGGCAAAAAGTCAAGGTCTCTGAAATCGGGCAATAATGTCTTTAAACCATAGTTTATCATCAGGCGGATCATGTGAACGCAAATAAATGTTGCCTAAATGTTGAAAATGTTTTTTTCTGAAGCCCCAAAAAAAGTTGACAATTTGACATTTCTTGACCCCGGGGGTTGAAAAAAGGGCAAAAAGTCAAGGTCTCTGAAATCGGGCAATAATGTCTTTAAACCATAGTTTATCATCAGGCGGATCATGTGAACGCAAATAAATGTTGCCTAAATGTTGAAAATGTTGTTTTGTGAAGCCACAAAAATAGTTGACAATTTGACATTTCTTGACCCCGGGGGTTGAAAAAAGGGCAAAAAGTCAAGGTCTCTGAAATCGGGCAATAATGTCTTTAAACCATAGTTTATCATCAGGCGGATCATGTGAACGCAAATAAATGTTGCCTAAATGTTGAAAATGTCGTTTCTGAAGCCCCAAAAAAAGTTGACAATTTGACATTTCTTGACCCCGGGGGTTGAAAAAAGGGCAAAAAGTCAAGGTCTCTGAAATCGGGCAATAATGTCTTTAAACCATAGTTTATCATCAGGCGGATCATGTGAACGCAAATAAATGTTGCCTAAATGTTGAAAATGTCGTTTCTGAAGCCCCAAAAAAGTTGACAATTTGACATTTCTTGACCCCGGGGGTTGAAAAAAGGGCAAAAAGTCAAGGTCTCTGAAATCGGGCAATAATGTCTTTAAACCATAGTTTATCATCAGGCGGATCATGTGAACGCAAATAAATGTTGCCTAAATGTTGAAAATGTCGTTTCTGAAGCCCCAAAAAAAGTTGACAATTTGACATTTCTTGACCCCGGGGGTTGAAAAAAGGGCAAAAAGTCAAGGTCTCTGAAATCGGGCAATAATGTCTTTAAACCATAGTTTATCATCAGGCGGATCATGTGAACGCAAATAAATGTTGCCTAAATGTTGAAAATGTTGTTTTCTGAAGCCCCAAAAAAAGTTGACAATTTGACATTTCTTGACCCCGGGGGTTGAAAAAAGGGCAAAAAGTCAAGGTCTCTGAAATCGGGCAATAATGTCTTTAAACCATAGTTTTTCATCAGGCGGATCATGTGAACGCAAATAAATGTTGCCTAAATGTTGAAAATGTTATTTTCTGAAGCCCTAAAAAAAATTGACAATTTGACATTTCTTGACCCCCGGGGGTTGAAAAAAGGGCAAAAAGTCAAGGTCTCTGAAATCGGGCAATAATGTCTTTAAACCATAGTTTATCATCAGGCGGATCATGTGAACGCAAATAAATGTTGCCTAAATGTTGAAAATGTTGTTTTCTGAAGCCCCAAAAAAAGTTGACAATTTGACATTTCTTGACCCCGGGGGTTGGAAAAAGGGCAAAAAGTCAAGGTCTCTGAAATCGGGCAATAATGTCTTTAAACCATAGTTTATCATCAGGCGGATCATGTGAACGCAAATAAATGTTGCCTAAATGTTGAAAATGTTGTTTTCTGAAGCCCCAAAAAAAGTTAACAATTTGACATTTCTTGACCCCGGGGGTTGAAAAAAGGGCAAAAAGTCAAGGTCTCTGAAATCGGGCAATAATGTCTTTAAACCATAGTTTATCATCAGGCGGATCATGTGAACACAAATAAATGTTGCCTAAATGTTGAAAATGTTGTTTTCTGAAGCCCCAAAAAAAGTTGACAATTTGACATTTCTTGACCCCGGGGGTTGAAAAAAGGGCAAAAAGTCAAGGTCTCTGAAATCGGGCAATAATGTCTTTAAACCATAGTTTATCATCAGGCGGATCATGTGAACGCAAATAAATGTTGCCTAAATGTTGAAAATGTTGTTTTCTGAAGCCCCAAAAAAAGTTGACAATTTGACATTTCTTGACCCCGGGGGTTGGAAAAAGGGCAAAAAGTCAAGGTCTCTGAAATCGGGCAATAATGTCTTTAAACCATAGTTTATCATCAGGCGGATCATGTGAACGCAAATAAATGTTGTCTAAATGTTGAAAATGTTGTTTTCTGAAGCCCCAAAAAAAGTTGACAATTTGACATTTCTTGACCCCGGGGGTTGAAAAAAGGGCAAAAAGTCAAGGTCTCTGAAATCGGGCAATAATGTCTTTAAACCATAGTTTATCATCAGGCGGATCATGTGAACGCAAATAAATGTTGCCTAAATGTTGAAAATGTCGTTCTGAAGCCCCAAAAAAAGTTGACAATTTGACATTTCTTGACCCCGGGGGTTGAAAAAAGGGCAAAAAGTCAAGGTCTCTGAAATCGGGCAATAATGTCTTTAAACCATAGTTTATCATCAGGCGGATCATGTGAACGCAAATAAATGTTGCCTAAATGTTGAAAATGTTGTTTTCTGAAGCCCCAAAAAAAGTTGACAATTTGACATTTCTTGACCCCGGGGGTTGGAAAAAGGGCAAAAAGTCAAGGTCTCTGAAATCGGGCAATAATGTCTTTAAACCATAGTTTATCATCAGGCGGATCATGTGAACGCAAATAAATGTTGCCTAAATGTTGAAAATGTTGTTTTCTGAAGCCCCAAAAAAAGTTGACAATTTGACATTTCTTGACCCCGGGGGTTGAAAAAAGGGCAAAAAGTCAAGGTCTCTGAAATCGGGCAATAATGTCTTTAAACCATAGTTTATCATCAGGCGGATCATGTGAACGCAAATAAATGTTGCCTAAATGTTGAAAATGTTGTTTTCTGAAGCCCCAAATAAAGTTGACAATTTGACATTTCTTGACCCCGGGGGTTGAAAAAAGGGCAAAAAGTCAAGGTCTCTGAAATCGGGCAATAATGTCTTTAAACCATAGTTTATCATCAGGCGGATCATGTGAACGCAAATAAATGTTGCCTAAATGTTGAAAATGTTGTTTTCTGAAGCCCCAAAAAAAGTTGACAATTTGACATTTCTTGACCCCGGGGGTTGAAAAAAGGGCAAAAAGTCAAGGTCTCTGAAATCGGGCAATAATGTCTTTAAACCATAGTTTATCATCAGGCGGATCATGTGAACGCAAATAAATGTTGCCTAAATGTTGAAAATGTTGTTTTCTGAAGCCCCAAAAAAAGTTGACAATTTGACATTTCTTGACCCCGGGGGTTGAAAAAAGGGCAAAAAGTCAAGGTCTCTGAAATCGGGCAATAATGTCTTTAAACCATAGTTTATCATCAGGCGGATCATGTGAACGCAAATAAATGTTGCCTAAATGTTGAAAATGTTGTTTTCTGAAGCCCCAAAAAAAGTTGACAATTTGACATTTCTTGACCCCGGGGGTTGAAAAAAGGGCAAAAAGTCAAGGTCTCTGAAATCGGGCAATAATGTCTTTAAACCATAGTTTATCATCAGGCGGATAATGTGAACGCAAATAAATGTTGCTTAAATGTTGAAAATGTTGTTTTCTGAAGCCCCAAAAAAAGTTGACAATTTGACATTTCTTGACCCCGGGGGTTGAAAAAAGGGCAAAAAGTCAAGGTCTCTGAAATCGGGCAATAATGTCTTTAAACCATAGTTTATCATCAGGCGGATCATGTGAACGCAAATAAATGTTGCCTAAATGTTGAAAATGTTTTTTTCTGAAGCCCCAAAAAAAGTTGACAATTTGACATTTCTTGACCCCGGGGGTTGAAAAAAGGGCAAAAAGTCAAGGTCTCTGAAATCGGGCAATAATGTCTTTAAACCATAGTTTATCATCAGGCGGATCATGTGAACGCAAATAAATGTTGCCTAAATGTTGAAAATGTTGTTTTGTGAAGCCACAAAAATAGTTGACAATTTGACATTTCTTGACCCCGGGGGTTGAAAAAAGGGCAAAAAGTCAAGGTCTCTGAAATCGGGCAATAATGTCTTTAAACCATAGTTTATCATCAGGCGGATCATGTGAACGCAAATAAATGTTGCCTAAATGTTGAAAATGTCGTTTCTGAAGCCCCAAAAAAAGTTGACAATTTGACATTTCTTGACCCCGGGGGTTGAAAAAAGGGCAAAAAGTCAAGGTCTCTGAAATCGGGCAATAATGTCTTTAAACCATAGTTTATCATCAGGCGGATCATGTGAACGCAAATAAATGTTGCCTAAATGTTGAAAATGTCGTTTCTGAAGCCCCAAAAAAAGTTGACAATTTGACATTTCTTGACCCCCGGGGGTTGAAAAAAGGGCAAAAAGTCAAGGTCTCTGAAATCGGGCAATAATGTCTTTAAACCATAGTTTATCATCAGGCGGATCATGTGAACGCAAATAAATGTTGCCTAAATGTTGAAAATGTCGTTTCTGAAGCCCCAAAAAAAAGTTGACAATTTGACATTTCTTGACCCCGGGGGTTGAAAAAAGGGCAAAAAGTCAAGGTCTCTGAAATCGGGCAATAATGTCTTTAAACCATAGTTTATCATCAGGCGGATCATGTGAACGCAAATAAATGTTGCCTAAATGTTGAAAATGTCGTTTCTGAAGCCCCAAAAAAAGTTGACAATTTGACATTTCTTGACCCCGGGGGTTGAAAAAAGGGCAAAAAGTCAAGGTCTCTGAAATCGGGCAATAATGTCTTTAAACCATAGTTTATCATCAGGCGGATCATGTGAACGCAAATAAATGTTGCCTAAATGTTGAAAATGTTGTTTTCTGAAGCCCCAAAAAAAGTTGACAATTTGACATTTCTTGACCCCGGGGGTTGAAAAAAGGGCAAAAAGTCAAGGTCTCTGAAATCGGGCAATAATGTCTTTAAACCATAGTTTTTCATCAGGCGGATCATGTGAACGCAAATAAATGTTGCCTAAATGTTGAAAATGTTATTTTCTGAAGCCCTAAAAAAAATTGACAATTTGACATTTCTTGACCCCGGGGGTTGAAAAAAGGGCAAAAAGTCAAGGTCTCTGAAATCGGGCAATAATGTCTTTAAACCATAGTTTATCATCAGGCGGATCATGTGAACGCAAATAAATGTTGCCTAAATGTTGAAAATGTTGTTTTCTGAAGCCCCAAAAAAAGTTGACAATTTGACATTTCTTGACCCCGGGGGTTGAAAAAAGGGCAAAAAGTCAAGGTCTCTGAAATCGGGCAATAATGTCTTTAAACCATAGTTTATCATCAGGCGGATCATGTGAACGCAAATAAATGTTGCCTAAATGTTGAAAATGTTGTTTTCTGAAGCCCCAAAAAAAGTTGACAATTTGACATTTCTTGACCCCGGGGGTTGAAAAAAGGGCAAAAAGTCAAGGTCTCTGAAATCGGGCAATAATGTCTTTAAACCATAGTTTATCATCAGGCGGATCATGTGAACGCAAATAAATGTTGCCTAAATGTTGAAAATGTCGTTTCTGAAGCCCCAAAAAAAGTTGACAATTTGACATTTCTTGACCCCGGGGGTTGAAAAAAGGGCAAAAAGTCAAGGTCTCTGAAATCGGGCAATAATGTCTTTAAACCATAGTTTATCATCAGGCGGATCATGTGAACGCAAATAAATGTTGCCTAAATGTTGAAAATGTCGTTTCTGAAGCCCCAAAAAAAGTTGACAATTTGACATTTCTTGACCCCGGGGGTTGAAAAAAGGGCAAAAAGTCAAGGTCTCTGAAATCGGGCAATAATGTCTTTAAACCATAGTTTATCATCAGGCGGATCATGTGAACGCAAATAAATGTTGCCTAAATGTTGAAAATGTCGTTTCTGAAGCCCCAAAAAAAGTTGACAATTTGACATTTCTTGACCCCGGGGGTTGAAAAAAGGGCAAAAAGTCAAGGTCTCTGAAATCGGGCAATAATGTCTTTAAACCATAGTTTATCATCAGGCGGATCATGTGAACGCAAATAAATGTTGCCTAAATGTTGAAAATGTTGTTTTCTGAAGCCCCAAAAAAAGTTGACAATTTGACATTTCTTGACCCCGGGGGTTGAAAAAAGGGCAAAAAGTCAAGGTCTCTGAAATCGGGCAATAATGTCTTTAAACCATAGTTTTTCATCAGGCGGATCATGTGAACGCAAATAAATGTTGCCTAAATGTTGAAAATGTTATTTTCTGAAGCCCTAAAAAAAATTGACAATTTGACATTTCTTGACCCCGGGGGTTGAAAAAAGGGCAAAAAGTCAAGGTCTCTGAAATCGGGCAATAATGTCTTTAAACCATAGTTTATCATCAGGCGGATCATGTGAACGCAAATAAATGTTGCCTAAATGTTGAAAATGTTGTTTTCTGAAGCCCCAAAAAAAGTTGACAATTTGACATTTCTTGACCCCGGGGGTTGAAAAAAGGGCAAAAAGTCAAGGTCTCTGAAATCGGGCAATAATGTCTTTAAACCATAGTTTATCATCAGGCGGATCATGTGAACGCAAATAAATGTTGCCTAAATGTTGAAAATGTTGTTTTCTGAAGCCCCAAAAAAAGTTGACAATTTGACATTTCTTGACCCCGGGGGTTGGAAAAAGGGCAAAAAGTCAAGGTCTCTGAAATCGGGCAATAATGTCTTTAAACCATAGTTTATCATCAGGCGGATCATGTGAACGCAAATAAATGTTGTCTAAATGTTGAAAATGTTGTTTTCTGAAGCCCCAAAAAAAGTTGACAATTTGACATTTCTTGACCCCGGGGGTTGAAAAAAGGGCAAAAAGTCAAGGTCTCTGAAATCGGGCAATAATGTCTTTAAACCATAGTTTATCATCAGGCGGATCATGTGAACGCAAATAAATGTTGCCTAAATGTTGAAAATGTTGTTTTCTGAAGCCCCAAAAAAAGTTGACAATTTGACATTTCTTGACCCCGGGGGTTGAAAAAAGGGCAAAAAGTCAAGGTCTCTGAAATCGGGCAATAATGTCTTTAAACCATAGTTTATCATCAGGCGGATCATGTGAACGCAAATAAACGTTGCCTAAATGTTGAAAATGTTGTTTTCTGAAACCCCCAAAAAAAGTTGACAATTTGACATTTCTTGACCCCGGGGGTTGAAAAAAGGGCAAAAAGTCAAGGTCTCTGAAATCGGGCAATAATGTCTTTAAACCATAGTTTATCATCGGGCGGATTGTGTGAACGCAAATAAATGTTGCCTAAATGTTGAAAATGTTGTTTTCTGAAGCCCCAAAAAAAAGTTGACAATTTGACATTTCTTGACCCCGGGGGTTGAAAAAAGGGCAAAAAGTCAAGGTCTCTGAAATCGGGCAATAATGTCTTTAAACCATAGTTTATCATCGGGCGGATCATGTGAACGCAAATAAATGTTGCCTAAATGTTGAAAATGTTGTTTTCTGAAGCCCCAAAAAAAGTTGACAATTTGACATTTCTTGACCCCGGGGGTTGAAAAAAGGGCAAAAAGTAAAGGTCTCTGAAATCGGGCAATAATGTCTTTAAACCATAGTTTATCATCGGGCGGATCATGTGAACGCAAATAAATGTTGCCTAAATGTTGAAAATGTTGTTTTCTGAAGCCCCAAAAAAAGTTGACAATTTGACATTTCTTGACCACGGGGGTTGAAAAAAGGGCAAAAAGTCAAGGTCTCTGAAATCGGGCAATAATGTCTTTAAACCATAGTTTATCATCAGGCGGATCATGTGAACGCAAATAAATGTTGCCTAAATGTTGAAAATGTTGTTTTCTGAAGCCCCAAAAAAAGTTGACAATTTGACATTTCTTGACCCCGGGGGTTGAAAAAAGGGCAAAAAGTCAAGGTCTCTGAAATCGGGCAATAATGTCTTTAAACCATAGTTTATCATCAGGCGGATCATGTGAACGCAAATAAACGTTGCCTAAATGTTGAAAATGTTGTTTTCTGAAGCCCCAAAAAAAGTTGACAATTTGACATGTCTTGACCCCGGGGGTTGAAAAAAGGGCAAAAAGTCAAGGTCTCTGAAATCGGGCAATAATGTCTTTAAACCATAGTTTATCATCAGGCGGATCATGTGAACGCAAATAAACGTTGCCTAAATGTTGAAAATGTTGTTTTCTGAAGCCCCAAAAAAAAGTTGACAATTTGACATTTCTTGACCCCGGGGGTTGAAAAAAGGGCAAAAAGTCAAGGTCTCTGAAATCGGGCAATAATGTCTTTAAACCATAGTTTATCATCAGGCGGATCATGTGAACGCAAATAAACGTTGCCTAAATGTTGAAAATGTTGTTTTCTGAAGCCCCAAAAAAAAGTTGACAATTTGACATTTCTTGACCCCGGGGGTTGAAAAAAGGGCAAAAAGTCAAGGTCTCTGAAATTGGGCAATAATGTCTTTAAACCATAGTTTATCATCAGGCGGATCATGTGAACGCAAATAAATGTTGCCTAAATGTTGAAAATGTTGTTTTCTGAAGCCCCAAAAAAAGTTGACAATTTGACATTTCTTGACCCCGGGGGTTGAAAAAAGGGCAAAAAGTCAAGGTCTCTGAAATCGGGCAATAATGTCTTTAAACCATAGTTTATCATCAGGCGGATCATGTGAACGCAAATAAATGTTGCCTAAATGTTGAAAATGTTGTTTTCTGAAGCCCCAAAAAAAGTTGACAATTTGACATTTATTGACCCTTGGGGTTGAAAAAAGGGCAAAAAGTCAAGGTCTCTGAAATCGGGCAATAATGTCTTTAACCATAGTTTATCATCAGGCGGATCATGTGAACGCAAATAAATGTTGCCTAAATGTTGAAAATGTTGTTTTCTGAAGCCCCAAAAAAAGTTGACAATTTGACATTTCTTGACCCCGGGGGTTGAAAAAAGGGCAAAAAGTCAAGGTCTCTGAAATCGGGCAATAATGTCTTTAAACCATAGTTTATCATCAGGCGGATCATGTGAACGCAAATAAATGTTGCCTAAATGTTGAAAATGTTGTTTTCTGAAGGCCCAAAAAAAAGTTGACAATTTGACATTTCTTGACCCCGGGGGTTGAAAAAAGGGCAAAAAGTCAAGGTCTCTGAAATCGGGCAATAATGTCTTTAAACCATAGTTTATCATCAGGCGGATCATGTGAACGCAAATAAATGTTGCCTAAATGTTGAAAATGTTGTTTTCTGAAGCCCCAAAAAAAGTTGACAATTTGACATTTCTTGACCCCGGGGGTTGAAAAAAGGGCAAAAAGTCAAGGTCTCTGAAATCGGGCAATAATGTCTTTAAACCATAGTTTATCATCAGGCAGATCATGTGAACGCAAATAAATGTTGCCTAAATGTTGAAAATGTTGTTTTCTGAAGCCCCAAAAAAAGTTGACATTTTGACATTTCTTGACCCCGGGGGTTGAAAAAAGGGCAAAAAGTCAAGGTCTCTGAAATCGGGCAATAATGTCTTTAAACCATAGTTTATCATCAGGCGGATCATGTGAACGCAAATAAACGTTGCCTAAATGTTGAAAATGTTGTTTTCTGAAGCCCCAAAAAAAGTTGACAATTTGACATGTCTTGACCCCGGGGGTTGAAAAAAGGGCAAAAAGTCAAGGTCTCTGTAATCGGGCAATAATGTCTTTAAACCATAGTTTATCATCAGGCGGATCATGTGAACGCAAATAAACGTTGCCTAAATGTTGAAAATGTTGTTTTCTGAAGCCCCAAAAAAAAGTTGACAATTTGACATTTCTTGACCCCGGGGGTTGAAAAAAGGGCAAAAAGTCAAGGTCTCTGAAATCGGGCAATAATGTCTTTAAACCATAGTTTATCATCAGGCGGATCATGCGAACGCAAATAAATGTTGCCTTAATGTTGAAAATGTTGTTTTCTGAAGCCCCAAAAAAAGTTGACAATTTGACATTTCTTGACCCCGGGGGTTGAAAAAAGGGCAAAAAGTCAAGGTCTCTGAAATCGGGCAATAATGTCTTTAAACCATAGTTTATCATCAGGCGGATCATGTGAACGCAAATAAATGTTGCCTAAATGTTGAAAATGTTGTTTTCTGAAGCCCCAAAAAAAGTTGACAATTTGACATTTCTTGACCCCGGGGGTTGAAAAAAGGGCAAAAAGTCAAGGTCTCTGAAATCGGGCAATAATGTCTTTAAACCATAGTTTATCATCAGGCGGATCATGTGAACGCAAATAAATGTTGCCTAAATGTTGAAAATGTTGTTTTCTGAAGCCCCAAAAAAAGTTGACAATTTGACATTTCTTGACCCCGGGGGTTGAAAAAAGGGCAAAAAGTCAAGGTCTCTGAAATCGGGCAATAATGTCTTTAACCATAGTTTATCATCAGGCGGATCATGTGAACGCAAATAAATGTTGCCTAAATGTTGAAAATGTTGTTTTCTGAAGCCCCAAAAAAAGTTGACAATTTGACATTTCTTGACCCCGGGGGTTGAAAAAAGGGCAAAAAGTCAAGGTCTCTGAAATCGGGCAATAATGTCTTTAAACCATAGTTTATCATCAGGCGGATCATGTGAACGCAAATAAATGTTGCCTAAATGTTGAAAATGTTGTTTTCTGAAGCCCCAAAAAAAGTTGACAATTTGACATTTCTTGACCCCGGGGGTTGAAAAAAGGGCAAAAAGTCTAGATCTGAAATCGGGCAATAATGTCTTTAAACCATAGTTTATCATCAGGCGGATCATGTGAACGCAAATAAATGTTGCCTAAATGTTGAAAATGTTGTTTTCTGAAGCCCAAAAAAAAGTTGACAATTTGACATTTCTTGACCCCGGGGGTTGAAAAAAGGGCAAAAAGTCAAGGTCTCTGAAATCGGGCAATAATGTCTTTAAACCATAGTTTATCATCAGGCGGATCATGTGAACGCAAATAAATGTTGCCTAAATGTTGAAAATGTTGTTTTCTGAAGCCCCAAAAAAAGTTGACAATTTGACATTTCTTGACCCAGGGGGTTGAAAAAAGGGCAAAAAGTCAAGGTCTCTGAAATCGGGCAATAATGTCTTTAAACCATAGTTTATCATCAGGCGGATCATGTGAACGCAAATAAATGTTGCCTAAATGTTGAAAATGTTGTTTTCTGAAGCCCCAAAAAAAGTTGACAATTTGACATTTCTTGACCCCGGGGGTTGAAAAAAGGGCAAAAAGTCAAGGTCTCTGAAATCGGGCAATAATGTCTTTAAACCATAGTTTATCATCAGGCGGATCATGTGAACGCAAATAAATGTTGCCTAAATGTTGAAAATGTTGTTTTCTGAAGCCCCAAAAAAAGTTGACAATTTGACATTTCTTGACCCCGGGGGTTGAAAAAAGGGCAAAAAGTCAAGGTCTCTGAAATCGGGCAATAATGTCTTTAAACCATAGTTTATCATCAGGCGGATCATGTGAACGCAAATAAATGTTGCCTAAATGTTGAAAATGTTGTTTTCTGAAGCCCCAAAAAAAGTTGACAATTTGACATTTCTTGACCCCGGGGGTTGAAAAAAGGGCAAAAAGTCAAGGTCTCTGAAATCGGGCAATAATGTCTTTAAACCATAGTTTATCATCAGGCGGATCATGTGAATGCAAATAAATGTTGCCTAAATGTTGAAAATGTTGTTTTCTGAAGCCCCAAAAAAAGTTGACAATTTGACATTTCTTGACCCCGGGGGTTGAAAAAAGGGCAAAAAGTCAAGGTCTCTGAAATCGGGCAATAATGTCTTTAAACCATAGTTTATCATCAGGCGGATCATGTGAACGCAAATAAATGTTGCCTAAATGTTGAAAATGTTGTTTTCTGAAGCCCCAAAAAAAGTTGACAATTTGACATTTCTTGACCCCGGGGGTTGAAAAAAGGGCAAAAAGTCAAGGTCTCTGAAATCGGGCAATAATGTCTTTAAACCATAGTTTATCATCAGGCGGATCATGTGAACGCAAATAAATGTTGCCTAAATGTTGAGAATGTTGTTTTCTGAAGCCCAAAAAAAAGTTGACAATTTGACATTTCTTGACCCCGGGGGTTGAAAAAAGGGCAAAAAGTCAAGGTCTCTGAAATCGGGCAATAATGTCTTTAAACCATAGTTTATCATCAGGCGGATCATGTGAACGCAAATAAATGTTGCCTAAATGTTGAAAATGTTGTTTTCTGAAGCCCCAAAAAAAGTTGACAATTTGACATTTCTTGACCCTGGGGGTTGAAAAAAGGGCAAAAAGTCAAGGTCTCTGAAACGGGCAATAATGTCTTTAAACCATAGTTTATCATCAGGCGGATCATGTGAACGCAAATAAATGTTGCCTAAATGTTGAAAATGTTGTTTTCTGAAGCCCCAAAAAAAGTTGACAATTTGACATTTCTTGACCCCGGGGGTTGAAAAAAGGGCAAAAAGTCAAGGTCTCTGAAATCGGGCAATAATGTCTTTAAACCATAGTTTATCATCAGGCGGATCATGTGAACGCAAATAAATGTTGCCTAAATGTTGAAAATGTTGTTTTCTGAAGCCCCAAAAAAAGTTGACAATTTGACATTTCTTGACCCCGGGGGTTGAAAAAAGGGCAAAAAGTCAAGGTCTCTGAAATCGGGCAATAATGTCTTTAAACCATAGTTTATCATCAGGCGGATCATGTGAACGCAAATAAATGTTGCCTAAATGTTGAAAATGTTGTTTTCTGAAGCCCCAAAAAAAGTTGACAATTTGACATTTCTTGACCCCGGGGGTTGAAAAAAGGGCAAAAAGTCAAGGTCTCTGAAATCGGGCAATAATGTCTTTAAACCATAGTTTATCATCAGGCGGATCATGTGAACGCAAATAAATGTTGCCTAAATGTTGAAAATGTTGTTTTCTGAAGCCCCAAAAAAAGTTGACAATTTGACATTTCTTGACCCCGGGGGTTGAAAAAAGGGCAAAAAGTCAAGGTCTCTGAAACTGGGCAATAATGTCTTTAAACCATAGTTTATCATCAGGCGGATCATGTGAACGCAAATAAATGTTGCCTAAATGTTGAAAATGTTGTTTTCTGAAGCCCCAAAAAAAGTTGACAATTTGACATTTCTTGACCCCGGGGGTTGAAAAAAGGGCAAAAAGTCAAGGTCTCTGAAATCGGGCAATAATGTCTTTAAACCATAGTTTATCATCAGGCGGATCATGTGAACGCAAATAAATGTTGCCTAAATGTTGAAAATGTTGTTTTCTGAAGCCTCAAAAAAAGTTGACAATTTGACATTTCTTGACCCCGGGGGTTGAAAAAAGGGCAAAAAGTCAAGGTCTCTGAAATCGGGCAATAATGTCTTTAAACCATAGTTTATCATCAGGCGGATCATGTGAACGCAAATAAATGTTGCCTAAATGTTGAAAATGTTGTTTCCTGAAGCCCCAAAAAAAGTTGACAATTTGACATTTCTTGACCCCGGGGGTTGAAAAAAGGGCAAAAAGTCAAGGTCTCTGAAATCGGGCAATAATGTCTTTAAACCATAGTTTATCATCAGGCGGATCATGTGAACGCAAATAAATGTTGCCTAAATGTTGAAAATGTTGTTTTCTGAAGCCCCAAAACAAGTTGACAATTTGACATTTCTTGACCGCGGGGGGTTGAAAAAAGGGCAAAAAGTCAAGGTCTCTGAAATCGGGCAATAATGTCTTTAAACCATAGTTTATCATCAGGCGGATCATGTGAACGCAAATAAATGTTGTCTAAATGTTGAAAATGTTGTTTTCTGAAGCCCCAAAAAAAGTTGACAATTTGACATTTCTTGACCCCGGGGGTTGAAAAAAGGGCAAAAAGTCAAGGTCTCTGAAATCGGGCAATAATGTCTTTAAACCATAGTTTATCATCGGGCGGATCATGTGAACGCAAATAAATGTTGCCTAAATGTTGAAAATGTTGTTTTCTGAAGCCCCAAAAGAAGTTGACAATTTGACATTTCTTGACCCCGGGGGTTGAAAAAAGGGCAAAAAGTCAAGGTCTCTGAAATCGGGCAATAATGTCTTTAAACCATAGTTTATCATCAGGCGGATCATGTGAACGCAAATAAACGTTGCCTAAATGTTGAAAATGTTGTTTTCTGAAGCCCCAAAAAAAAGTTGACAATTTGACATTTCTTGACCCCGGGGGTTGAAAAAAGGGCAAAAAGTCAAGGTCTCTGAAATCGGGCAATAATGTCTTTAAACCATAGTTTATCATCAGGCGGATCATGTGAACGCAAATAAACGTTGCCTAAATGTTGAAAATGTTGTTTTCTGAAACCCCAAAAAAAAGTTGACAATTTGACATTTCTTGACCCCGGGGGTTGAAAAAAGGGCAAAAAGTCAAGGTCTCTGAAATCGGGCAATAATGTCTTTAAACCATAGTTTATCATCGGGCGGATTGTGTGAACGCAAATAAATGTTGCCTAAATGTTGAAAATGTTGTTTTCTGAAGCCCCAAAAAAAAGTTGACAATTTGACATTTCTTGACCCCGGGGGTTGAAAAAAGGGCAAAAAGTCAAGGTCTCTGAAATCGGGCAATAATGTCTTTAAACCATAGTTTATCATCGGGCGGATCATGTGAACGCAAATAAATGTTGCCTAAATGTTGAAAATGTTGTTTTCTGAAGCCCCAAAAAAAGTTGACAATTTGACATTTCTTGACCCCGGGGGTTGAAAAAAGGGCAAAAAGTAAAGGTCTCTGAAATCGGGCAATAATGTCTTTAAACCATAGTTTATCATCGGGCGGATCATGTGAACGCAAATAAATGTTGCCTAAATGTTGAAAATGTTGTTTTCTGAAGCCCCAAAAAAAGTTGACAATTTGACATTTCTTGACCACGGGGGTTGAAAAAAGGGCAAAAAGTCAAGGTCTCTGAAATCGGGCAATAATGTCTTTAAACCATAGTTTATCATCAGGCGGATCATGTGAACGCAAATAAATGTTGCCTAAATGTTGAAAATGTTGTTTTCTGAAGCCCCAAAAAAAGTTGACAATTTGACATTTCTTGACCCCGGGGGTTGAAAAAAGGGCAAAAAGTCAAGGTCTCTGAAATCGGGCAATAATGTCTTTAAACCATAGTTTATCATCAGGCGGATCATGTGAACGCAAATAAACGTTGCCTAAATGTTGAAAATGTTGTTTTCTGAAGCCCCAAAAAAAGTTGACAATTTGACATGTCTTGACCCCGGGGGTTGAAAAAAGGGCAAAAAGTCAAGGTCTCTGAAATCGGGCAATAATGTCTTTAAACCATAGTTTATCATCAGGCGGATCATGTGAACGCAAATAAACGTTGCCTAAATGTTGAAAATGTTGTTTTCTGAAGCCCCAAAAAAAAGTTGACAATTTGACATTTCTTGACCCCGGGGGTTGAAAAAAGGGCAAAAAGTCAAGGTCTCTGAAATCGGGCAATAATGTCTTTAAACCATAGTTTATCATCAGGCGGATCATGTGAACGCAAATAAACGTTGCCTAAATGTTGAAAATGTTGTTTTCTGAAGCCCCAAAAAAAAGTTGACAATTTGACATTTCTTGACCCCGGGGGTTGAAAAAAGGGCAAAAAGTCAAGGTCTCTGAAATTGGGCAATAATGTCTTTAAACCATAGTTTATCATCAGGCGGATCATGTGAACGCAAATAAATGTTGCCTAAATGTTGAAAATGTTGTTTTCTGAAGCCCCAAAAAAAGTTGACAATTTGACATTTCTTGACCCCGGGGGTTGAAAAAAGGGCAAAAAGTCAAGGTCTCTGAAATCGGGCAATAATGTCTTTAAACCATAGTTTATCATCAGGCGGATCATGTGAACGCAAATAAATGTTGCCTAAATGTTGAAAATGTTGTTTTCTGAAGCCCCAAAAAAAGTTGACAATTTGACATTTCTTGACCCCGGGGGTTGAAAAAAGGGCAAAAAGTCAAGGTCTCTGAAATCGGGCAATAATGTCTTTAAACCATAGTTTATCATCAGGCGGATCATGTGAACGCAAATAAATGTTGCCTAAATGTTGAAAATGTTGTTTTCTGAAGCCCCAAAAAAAGTTGACAATTTGACATTTCTTGACCCCGGGGGTTGAAAAAAGGGCAAAAAGTCAAGGTCTCTGAAATCGGGCAATAATGTCTTTAAACCATAGTTTATCATCAGGCGGATCATGTGAACGCAAATAAATGTTGCCTAAATGTTGAAAATGTTGTTTTCTGAAGCCCCAAAAAAAGTTGACAATTTGACATTTCTTGACCCCGGGGGTTGAAAAAAGGGCAAAAAGTCAAGGTCTCTGAAATCGGGCAATAATGTCTTTAAACCATAGTTTATCATCAGGCGGATCATGTGAACGCAAATAAATGTTGCCTAAATGTTGAAAATGTTGTTTTCTGAAGCCCCAAAAAAAGTTGACAATTTGACATTTCTTGACCCCGGGGGTTGAAAAAAGGGCAAAAAGTCAAGGTCTCTGAAATCGGGCAATAATGTCTTTAAACCATAGTTTATCATCAGGCGGATCATGTGAATGCAAATAAATGTTGCCTAAATGTTGAAAATGTTGTTTTCTGAAGCCCCAAAAAAAGTTGACAATTTGACATTTCTTGACCCCGGGGGTTGAAAAAAGGGCAAAAAGTCAAGGTCTCTGAAATCGGGCAATAATGTCTTTAAACCATAGTTTATCATCAGGCGGATCATGTGAACGCAAATAAATGTTGCCTAAATGTTGAAAATGTTGTTTTCTGAAGCCCCAAAAAAAGTTGACAATTTGACATTTCTTGACCCCGGGGGTTGAAAAAAGGGCAAAAAGTCAAGGTCTCTGAAATCGGGCAATAATGTCTTTAAACCATAGTTTATCATCAGGCGGATCATGTGAACGCAAATAAATGTTGCCTAAATGTTGAGAATGTTGTTTTCTGAAGCCCAAAAAAAAGTTGACAATTTGACATTTCTTGACCCCGGGGGTTGAAAAAAGGGCAAAAAGTCAAGGTCTCTGAAATCGGGCAATAATGTCTTTAAACCATAGTTTATCATCAGGCGGATCATGTGAACGCAAATAAATGTTGCCTAAATGTTGAAAATGTTGTTTTCTGAAGCCCCAAAAAAAGTTGACAATTTGACATTTCTTGACCCTGGGGGTTGAAAAAAGGGCAAAAAGTCAAGGTCTCTGAAACGGGCAATAATGTCTTTAAACCATAGTTTATCATCAGGCGGATCATGTGAACGCAAATAAATGTTGCCTAAATGTTGAAAATGTTGTTTTCTGAAGCCCCAAAAAAAGTTGACAATTTGACATTTCTTGACCCCGGGGGTTGAAAAAAGGGCAAAAAGTCAAGGTCTCTGAAATCGGGCAATAATGTCTTTAAACCATAGTTTATCATCAGGCGGATCATGTGAACGCAAATAAATGTTGCCTAAATGTTGAAAATGTTGTTTTCTGAAGCCCCAAAAAAAGTTGACAATTTGACATTTCTTGACCCCGGGGGTTGAAAAAAGGGCAAAAAGTCAAGGTCTCTGAAATCGGGCAATAATGTCTTTAAACCATAGTTTATCATCAGGCGGATCATGTGAACGCAAATAAATGTTGCCTAAATGTTGAAAATGTTGTTTTCTGAAGCCCCAAAAAAAGTTGACAATTTGACATTTCTTGACCCCGGGGGTTGAAAAAAGGGCAAAAAGTCAAGGTCTCTGAAATCGGGCAATAATGTCTTTAAACCATAGTTTATCATCAGGCGGATCATGTGAACGCAAATAAATGTTGCCTAAATGTTGAAAATGTTGTTTTCTGAAGCCCCAAAAAAAGTTGACAATTTGACATTTCTTGACCCCGGGGGTTGAAAAAAGGGCAAAAAGTCAAGGTCTCTGAAACTGGGCAATAATGTCTTTAAACCATAGTTTATCATCAGGCGGATCATGTGAACGCAAATAAATGTTGCCTAAATGTTGAAAATGTTGTTTTCTGAAGCCCCAAAAAAAGTTGACAATTTGACATTTCTTGACCCCGGGGGTTGAAAAAAGGGCAAAAAGTCAAGGTCTCTGAAATCGGGCAATAATGTCTTTAAACCATAGTTTATCATCAGGCGGATCATGTGAACGCAAATAAATGTTGTCTAAATGTTGAAAATGTTGTTTTCTGAAGCCCCAAAAAAAGTTGACAATTTGACATTTCTTGACCCCGGGGGTTGAAAAAAGGGCAAAAAGTCAAGGTCTCTGAAATCGGGCAATAATGTCTTTAAACCATAGTTTATCATCAGGCGGATCATGTGAACGCAAATAAATGTTGCCTAAATGTTGAAAATGTTGTTTTCTGAAGCCCCAAAAAAAGTTGACAATTTGACATTTCTTGACCCCGGGGGTTGAAAAAAGGGCAAAAAGTCAAGGTCTCTGAAATCGGGCAATAATGTCTTTAAACCATAGTTTATCATCAGGCGGATCATGTGAACGCAAATAAATGTTGCCTAAATGTTGAAAATGTTGTTTTCTGAAGCCCCAAAAAAAGTTGACAATTTGACATTTCTTGACCCCGGGGGTTGAAAAAAGGGCAAAAAGTCAAGGTCTCTGAAATCGGGCAATAATGTCTTTAAACCATAGTTTATCATCAGGCGGATCATGTGAACGCAAATAAATGTTGCCTGAATGTTGAAAATGTTGTTTTCTGAAGCCCCAAAAAAAGTTGACAATTTGACATTTCTTGACCCCGGGGGTTGAAAAAAGGGCAAAAAGTCAAGGTCTCTGAAATCGGGCAATAATGTCTTTAAACCATAGTTTATCATCAGGCGGATCATGTGAACGCAAATAAATGTTGCCTAAATGTTGAAAATGTTGTTTTCTGAAGCCCCAAAAAAAGTTGACAATTTGACATTTCTTGACCCCGGGGGTTGAAAAAAGGGCAAAAAGTCAAGGTCTCTGAAATCGGGCAATAATGTCTTTAAACCATAGTTTATCATCGGGCGGATCATGTGAACGCAAATAAATGTTGCCTAAATGTTGAAAATGTTGTTTTCTGAAGCCCCAAAAAAAGTTGACAATTTGACATTTCTTGACCCCGGGGGTTGAAAAAAGGGCAAAAAGTCAAGGTCTCTGAAATCGGGCAATAATGTCTTTAAACCATAGTTTTTCATCAGGCGGATCATGTGAACGCAAATAAATGTTGCCTAAATGTTGAAAATGTTATTTTCTGAAGCCCTAAAAAAAATTGACAATTTGACATTTCTTGACCCCGGGGGTTGAAAAAAGGGCAAAAAGTCAAGGTCTCTGAAATCGGGCAATAATGTCTTTAAACCATAGTTTATCATCAGGCGGATCATGTGAACGCAAATAAATGTTGCCTAAATGTTGAAAATGTTGTTTTCTGAAGCCCCAAAAAAAGTTGACAATTTGACATTTCTTGACCCCGGGGGTTGGAAAAAGGGCAAAAAGTCAAGGTCTCTGAAATCGGGCAATAATGTCTTTAAACCATAGTTTATCATCAGGCGGATCATGTGAACGCAAATAAATGTTGCCTAAATGTTGAAAATGTTGTTTTCTGAAGCCCCAAAAAAAGTTGACAATTTGACATTTCTTGACCCCGGGGGTTGAAAAAAGGGCAAAAAGTCAAGGTCTCTGAAATCGGGCAATAATGTCTTTAAACCATAGTTTATCATCAGGCGGATCATGTGAACGCAAATAAATGTTGCCTAAATGTTGAAAATGTTGTTTTCTGAAGCCCCAAATAAAGTTGACAATTTGACATTTCTTGACCCCGGGGGTTGAAAAAAGGGCAAAAAGTCAAGGTCTCTGAAATCGGGCAATAATGTCTTTAAACCATAGTTTATCATCAGGCGGATCATGTGAACGCAAATAAATGTTGCCTAAATGTTGAAAATGTTGTTTTCTGAAGCCCCAAAAAAAGTTGACAATTTGACATTTCTTGACCCCGGGGGTTGGAAAAAGGGCAAAAAGTCAAGGTCTCTGAAATCGGGCAATAATGTCTTTAAACCATAGTTTATCATCAGGCGGATCATGTGAACGCAAATAAATGTTGTCTAAATGTTGAAAATGTTGTTTTCTGAAGCCCCAAAAAAAGTTGACAATTTGACATTTCTTGACCCCGGGGGTTGAAAAAAGGGCAAAAAGTCAAGGTCTCTGAAATCGGGCAATAATGTCTTTAAACCATAGTTTATCATCAGGCGGATCATGTGAACGCAAATAAATGTTGCCTAAATGTTGAAAATGTCGTTCTGAAGCCCCAAAAAAAGTTGACAATTTGACATTTCTTGACCCCGGGGGTTGAAAAAAGGGCAAAAAGTCAAGGTCTCTGAAATCGGGCAATAATGTCTTTAAACCATAGTTTATCATCAGGCGGATCATGTGAACGCAAATAAATGTTGCCTAAATGTTGAAAATGTTGTTTTCTGAAGCCCCAAAAAAAGTTGACAATTTGACATTTCTTGACCCCGGGGGTTGGAAAAAGGGCAAAAAGTCAAGGTCTCTGAAATCGGGCAATAATGTCTTTAAACCATAGTTTATCATCAGGCGGATCATGTGAACGCAAATAAATGTTGCCTAAATGTTGAAAATGTTGTTTTCTGAAGCCCCAAAAAAAGTTGACAATTTGACATTTCTTGACCCCGGGGGTTGAAAAAAGGGCAAAAAGTCAAGGTCTCTGAAATCGGGCAATAATGTCTTTAAACCATAGTTTATCATCAGGCGGATCATGTGAACGCAAATAAATGTTGCCTAAATGTTGAAAATGTTGTTTTCTGAAGCCCCAAATAAAGTTGACAATTTGACATTTCTTGACCCCGGGGGTTGAAAAAAGGGCAAAAAGTCAAGGTCTCTGAAATCGGGCAATAATGTCTTTAAACCATAGTTTATCATCAGGCGGATCATGTGAACGCAAATAAATGTTGCCTAAATGTTGAAAATGTTGTTTTCTGAAGCCCCAAAAAAAGTTGACAATTTGACATTTCTTGACCCCGGGGGTTGAAAAAAGGGCAAAAAGTCAAGGTCTCTGAAATCGGGCAATAATGTCTTTAAACCATAGTTTATCATCAGGCGGATCATGTGAACGCAAATAAATGTTGCCTAAATGTTGAAAATGTTGTTTTCTGAAGCCCCAAAAAAAGTTGACAATTTGACATTTCTTGACCCCGGGGGTTGAAAAAAGGGCAAAAAGTCAAGGTCTCTGAAATCGGGCAATAATGTCTTTAAACCATAGTTTATCATCAGGCGGATCATGTGAACGCAAATAAATGTTGCCTAAATGTTGAAAATGTTGTTTTCTGAAGCCCCAAAAAAAGTTGACAATTTGACATTTCTTGACCCCGGGGGTTGAAAAAAGGGCAAAAAGTCAAGGTCTCTGAAATCGGGCAATAATGTCTTTAAACCATAGTTTATCATCAGGCGGATAATGTGAACGCAAATAAATGTTGCTTAAATGTTGAAAATGTTGTTTTCTGAAGCCCCAAAAAAAGTTGACAATTTGACATTTCTTGACCCCGGGGGTTGAAAAAAGGGCAAAAAGTCAAGGTCTCTGAAATCGGGCAATAATGTCTTTAAACCATAGTTTATCATCAGGCGGATCATGTGAACGCAAATAAATGTTGCCTAAATGTTGAAAATGTTTTTTTCTGAAGCCCCAAAAAAAGTTGACAATTTGACATTTCTTGACCCCGGGGGTTGAAAAAAGGGCAAAAAGTCAAGGTCTCTGAAATCGGGCAATAATGTCTTTAAACCATAGTTTATCATCAGGCGGATCATGTGAACGCAAATAAATGTTGCCTAAATGTTGAAAATGTTGTTTTGTGAAGCCACAAAAATAGTTGACAATTTGACATTTCTTGACCCCGGGGGTTGAAAAAAGGGCAAAAAGTCAAGGTCTCTGAAATCGGGCAATAATGTCTTTAAACCATAGTTTATCATCAGGCGGATCATGTGAACGCAAATAAATGTTGCCTAAATGTTGAAAATGTCGTTTCTGAAGCCCCAAAAAAAGTTGACAATTTGACATTTCTTGACCCCGGGGGTTGAAAAAAGGGCAAAAAGTCAAGGTCTCTGAAATCGGGCAATAATGTCTTTAAACCATAGTTTATCATCAGGCGGATCATGTGAACGCAAATAAATGTTGCCTAAATGTTGAAAATGTCGTTTCTGAAGCCCCAAAAAAAGTTGACAATTTGACATTTCTTGACCCCGGGGGTTGAAAAAAGGGCAAAAAGTCAAGGTCTCTGAAATCGGGCAATAATGTCTTTAAACCATAGTTTATCATCAGGCGGATCATGTGAACGCAAATAAATGTTGCCTAAATGTTGAAAATGTCGTTTCTGAAGCCCCAAAAAAAGTTGACAATTTGACATTTCTTGACCCCGGGGGTTGAAAAAAGGGCAAAAAGTCAAGGTCTCTGAAATCGGGCAATAATGTCTTTAAACCATAGTTTATCATCAGGCGGATCATGTGAACGCAAATAAATGTTGCCTAAATGTTGAAAATGTCGTTTCTGAAGCCCCAAAAAAAGTTGACAATTTGACATTTCTTGACCCCGGGGGTTGAAAAAAGGGCAAAAAGTCAAGGTCTCTGAAATCGGGCAATAATGTCTTTAAACCATAGTTTATCATCAGGCGGATCATGTGAACGCAAATAAATGTTGCCTAAATGTTGAAAATGTTGTTTTCTGAAGCCCCAAAAAAAGTTGACAATTTGACATTTCTTGACCCCGGGGGTTGAAAAAAGGGCAAAAAGTCAAGGTCTCTGAAATCGGGCAATAATGTCTTTAAACCATAGTTTTTCATCAGGCGGATCATGTGAACGCAAATAAATGTTGCCTAAATGTTGAAAATGTTATTTTCTGAAGCCCTAAAAAAAATTGACAATTTGACATTTCTTGACCCCGGGGGTTGAAAAAAGGGCAAAAAGTCAAGGTCTCTGAAATCGGGCAATAATGTCTTTAAACCATAGTTTATCATCAGGCGGATCATGTGAACGCAAATAAATGTTGCCTAAATGTTGAAAATGTTGTTTTCTGAAGCCCCAAAAAAAGTTGACAATTTGACATTTCTTGACCCCGGGGGTTGAAAAAAGGGCAAAAAGTCAAGGTCTCTGAAATCGGGCAATAATGTCTTTAAACCATAGTTTATCATCAGGCGGATCATGTGAACGCAAATAAATGTTGCCTAAATGTTGAAAATGTTGTTTTCTGAAGCCCCAAAAAAAGTTGACAATTTGACATTTCTTGACCCCGGGGGTTGAAAAAAGGGCAAAAAGTCAAGGTCTCTGAAATCGGGCAATAATGTCTTTAAACCATAGTTTATCATCAGGCGGATCATGTGAACGCAAATAAATGTTGCCTAAATGTTGAAAATGTCGTTTCTGAAGCCCCAAAAAAAGTTGACAATTTGACATTTCTTGACCCCGGGGGTTGAAAAAAGGGCAAAAAGTCAAGGTCTCTGAAATCGGGCAATAATGTCTTTAAACCATAGTTTATCATCAGGCGGATCATGTGAACGCAAATAAATGTTGCCTAAATGTTGAAAATGTCGTTTCTGAAGCCCCAAAAAAAGTTGACAATTTGACATTTCTTGACCCCGGGGGTTGAAAAAAGGGCAAAAAGTCAAGGTCTCTGAAATCGGGCAATAATGTCTTTAAACCATAGTTTATCATCAGGCGGATCATGTGAACGCAAATAAATGTTGCCTAAATGTTGAAAATGTCGTTTCTGAAGCCCCAAAAAAAGTTGACAATTTGACATTTCTTGACCCCGGGGGTTGAAAAAAGGGCAAAAAGTCAAGGTCTCTGAAATCGGGCAATAATGTCTTTAAACCATAGTTTATCATCAGGCGGATCATGTGAACGCAAATAAATGTTGCCTAAATGTTGAAAATGTTGTTTTCTGAAGCCCCAAAAAAAGTTGACAATTTGACATTTATTGACCCTTGGGGTTGAAAAAAGGGCAAAAAGTCAAGGTCTCTGAAATCGGGCAATAATGTCTTTAACCATAGTTTATCATCAGGCGGATCATGTGAACGCAAATAAATGTTGCCTAAATGTTGAAAATGTTGTTTTCTGAAGCCCCAAAAAAAGTTGACAATTTGACATTTCTTGACCCCGGGGGTTGAAAAAAGGGCAAAAAGTCAAGGTCTCTGAAATCGGGCAATAATGTCTTTAAACCATAGTTTATCATCAGGCGGATCATGTGAACGCAAATAAATGTTGCCTAAATGTTGAAAATGTTGTTTTCTGAAGGCCCAAAAAAAAGTTGACAATTTGACATTTCTTGACCCCGGGGGTTGAAAAAAGGGCAAAAAGTCAAGGTCTCTGAAATCGGGCAATAATGTCTTTAAACCATAGTTTATCATCAGGCGGATCATGTGAACGCAAATAAATGTTGCCTAAATGTTGAAAATGTTGTTTTCTGAAGCCCCAAAAAAAGTTGACAATTTGACATTTCTTGACCCCGGGGGTTGAAAAAAGGGCAAAAAGTCAAGGTCTCTGAAATCGGGCAATAATGTCTTTAAACCATAGTTTATCATCAGGCAGATCATGTGAACGCAAATAAATGTTGCCTAAATGTTGAAAATGTTGTTTTCTGAAGCCCCAAAAAAAGTTGACATTTTGACATTTCTTGACCCCGGGGGTTGAAAAAAGGGCAAAAAGTCAAGGTCTCTGAAATCGGGCAATAATGTCTTTAAACCATAGTTTATCATCAGGCGGATCATGTGAACGCAAATAAACGTTGCCTAAATGTTGAAAATGTTGTTTTCTGAAGCCCCAAAAAAAAGTTGACAATTTGACATTTCTTGACCCCGGGGGTTGAAAAAAGGGCAAAAAGTCAAGGTCTCTGAAATCGGGCAATAATGTCTTTAAACCATAGTTTATCATCAGGCGGATCATGCGAACGCAAATAAATGTTGCCTTAATGTTGAAAATGTTGTTTTCTGAAGCCCCAAAAAAAGTTGACAATTTGACATTTCTTGACCCCGGGGGTTGAAAAAAGGGCAAAAAGTCAAGGTCTCTGAAATCGGGCAATAATGTCTTTAAACCATAGTTTATCATCAGGCGGATCATGTGAACGCAAATAAATGTTGCCTAAATGTTGAAAATGTTGTTTTCTGAAGCCACAAAAAAAGTTGACAATTTGACATTTCTTGACCCCGGGGGTTGAAAAAAGGGCAAAAAGTCAAGGTCTCTGAAATCGGGCAATAATGTCTTTAAACCATAGTTTATCATCAGGCGGATCATGTGAACGCAAATAAATGTTGCCTAAATGTTGAAAATGTTGTTTTCTGAAGCCCCAAAAAAAGTTGACAATTTGACATTTCTTGACCCCGGGGGTTGAAAAAAGGGCAAAAAGTCAAGGTCTCTGAAATCGGGCAATAATGTCTTTAACCATAGTTTATCATCAGGCGGATCATGTGAACGCAAATAAATGTTGCCTAAATGTTGAAAATGTTGTTTTCTGAAGCCCCAAAAAAAGTTGACAATTTGACATTTCTTGACCCCGGGGGTTGAAAAAAGGGCAAAAAGTCAAGGTCTCTGAAATCGGGCAATAATGTCTTTAAACCATAGTTTATCATCAGGCGGATCATGTGAACGCAAATAAATGTTGCCTAAATGTTGAAAATGTTGTTTTCTGAAGCCCCAAAAAAAGTTGACAATTTGACATTTCTTGACCCCGGGGGTTGAAAAAAGGGCAAAAAGTCTAGATCTGAAATCGGGCAATAATGTCTTTAAACCATAGTTTATCATCAGGCGGATCATGTGAACGCAAATAAATGTTGCCTAAATGTTGAAAATGTTGTTTTCTGAAGCCCAAAAAAAAGTTGACAATTTGACATTTCTTGACCCCGGGGGTTGAAAAAAGGGCAAAAAGTCAAGGTCTCTGAAATCGGGCAATAATGTCTTTAAACCATAGTTTATCATCAGGCGGATCATGTGAACGCAAATAAATGTTGCCTAAATGTTGAAAATGTTGTTTTCTGAAGCCCCAAAAAAAGTTGACAATTTGACATTTCTTGACCCCGGGGGTTGAAAAAAGGGCAAAAAGTCAAGGTCTCTGAAATCGGGCAATAATGTCTTTAAACCATAGTTTATCATCAGGCGGATCATGTGAACGCAAATAAATGTTGCCTAAATGTTGAAAATGTTGTTTTCTGAAGCCCCAAAAAAAGTTGACAATTTGACATTTCTTGACCCCGGGGGTTGAAAAAAGGGCAAAAAGTCAAGGTCTCTGAAATCGGGCAATAATGTCTTTAAACCATAGTTTATCATCAGGCGGATCATGTGAACGCAAATAAATGTTGCCTAAATGTTGAAAATGTTGTTTTCTGAAGCCCCAAAAAAAGTTGACAATTTGACATTTCTTGACCCCGGGGGTTGAAAAAAGGGCAAAAAGTCAAGGTCTCTGAAATCGGGCAATAATGTCTTTAAACCATAGTTTATCATCAGGCGGATCATGTGAACGCAAATAAATGTTGCCTAAATGTTGAAAATGTTGTTTTCTGAAGCCCCAAAAAAAGTTGACAATTTGACATTTCTTGACCCCGGGGGTTGAAAAAAGGGCAAAAAGTCAAGGTCTCTGAAATCGGGCAATAATGTCTTTAAACCATAGTTTATCATCAGGCGGATCATGTGAATGCAAATAAATGTTGCCTAAATGTTGAAAATGTTGTTTTCTGAAGCCCCAAAAAAAGTTGACAATTTGACATTTCTTGACCCCGGGGGTTGAAAAAAGGGCAAAAAGTCAAGGTCTCTGAAATCGGGCAATAATGTCTTTAAACCATAGTTTATCATCAGGCGGATCATGTGAACGCAAATAAATGTTGCCTAAATGTTGAAAATGTTGTTTTCTGAAGCCCCAAAAAAAGTTGACAATTTGACATTTCTTGACCCCGGGGGTTGAAAAAAGGGCAAAAAGTCTAGATCTGAAATCGGGCAATAATGTCTTTAAACCATAGTTTATCATCAGGCGGATCATGTGAACGCAAATAAATGTTGCCTAAATGTTGAAAATGTTGTTTTCTGAAGCCCCAAAAAAAGTTGACAATTTGACATTTCTTGACCCCGGGGGTTGAAAAAAGGGCAAAAAGTCAAGGTCTCTGAAATCGGGCAATAATGTCTTTAAACCATAGTTTATCATCAGGCGGATCATGTGAACGCAAATAAATGTTGCCTAAATGTTGAAAATGTTGTTTTCTGAAGCCCCAAAAAAAGTTGACAATTTGACATTTCTTGACCCCGGGGGTTGAAAAAAGGGCAAAAAGTCAAGGTCTCTGAAATCGGGCAATAATGTCTTTAAACCATAGTTTATCATCAGGCGGATCATGTGAATGCAAATAAATGTTGCCTAAATGTTGAAAATGTTGTTTTCTGAAGCCCCAAAAAAAGTTGACAATTTGACATTTCTTGACCCCGGGGGTTGAAAAAAGGGCAAAAAGTCAAGGTCTCTGAAATCGGGCAATAATGTCTTTAAACCATAGTTTATCATCAGGCGGATCATGTGAACGCAAATAAATGTTGCCTAAATGTTGAAAATGTTGTTTTCTGAAGCCCCAAAAAAAGTTGACAATTTGACATTTCTTGACCCCGGGGGTTGAAAAAAGGGCAAAAAGTCAAGGTCTCTGAAATCGGGCAATAATGTCTTTAAACCATAGTTTATCATCAGGCGGATCATGTGAACGCAAATAAATGTTGCCTAAATGTTGAGAATGTTGTTTTCTGAAGCCCAAAAAAAAGTTGACAATTTGACATTTCTTGACCCCGGGGGTTGAAAAAAGGGCAAAAAGTCAAGGTCTCTGAAATCGGGCAATAATGTCTTTAAACCATAGTTTATCATCAGGCGGATCATGTGAACGCAAATAAATGTTGCCTAAATGTTGAAAATGTTGTTTTCTGAAGCCCCAAAAAAAGTTGACAATTTGACATTTCTTGACCCTGGGGGTTGAAAAAAGGGCAAAAAGTCAAGGTCTCTGAAACGGGCAATAATGTCTTTAAACCATAGTTTATCATCAGGCGGATCATGTGAACGCAAATAAATGTTGCCTAAATGTTGAAAATGTTGTTTTCTGAAGCCCCAAAAAAAGTTGACAATTTGACATTTCTTGACCCCGGGGGTTGAAAAAAGGGCAAAAAGTCAAGGTCTCTGAAATCGGGCAATAATGTCTTTAAACCATAGTTTATCATCAGGCGGATCATGTGAACGCAAATAAATGTTGCCTAAATGTTGAAAATGTTGTTTTCTGAAGCCCCAAAAAAAGTTGACAATTTGACATTTCTTGACCCCGGGGGTTGAAAAAAGGGCAAAAAGTCAAGGTCTCTGAAATCGGGCAATAATGTCTTTAAACCATAGTTTATCATCAGGCGGATCATGTGAACGCAAATAAATGTTGCCTAAATGTTGAAAATGTTGTTTTCTGAAGCCCCAAAAAAAGTTGACAATTTGACATTTCTTGACCCCGGGGGTTGAAAAAAGGGCAAAAAGTCAAGGTCTCTGAAATCGGGCAATAATGTCTTTAAACCATAGTTTATCATCAGGCGGATCATGTGAACGCAAATAAATGTTGCCTAAATGTTGAAAATGTTGTTTTCTGAAGCCCCAAAAAAAGTTGACAATTTGACATTTCTTGACCCCGGGGGTTGAAAAAAGGGCAAAAAGTCAAGGTCTCTGAAACTGGGCAATAATGTCTTTAAACCATAGTTTATCATCAGGCGGATCATGTGAACGCAAATAAATGTTGCCTAAATGTTGAAAATGTTGTTTTCTGAAGCCCCAAAAAAAGTTGACAATTTGACATTTCTTGACCCCGGGGGTTGAAAAAAGGGCAAAAAGTCAAGGTCTCTGAAATCGGGCAATAATGTCTTTAAACCATAGTTTATCATCAGGCGGATCATGTGAACGCAAATAAATGTTGTCTAAATGTTGAAAATGTTGTTTTCTGAAGCCCCAAAAAAAGTTGACAATTTGACATTTCTTGACCCCGGGGGTTGAAAAAAGGGCAAAAAGTCAAGGTCTCTGAAATCGGGCAATAATGTCTTTAAACCATAGTTTATCATCAGGCGGATCATGTGAACGCAAATAAATGTTGCCTAAATGTTGAAAATGTTGTTTTCTGAAGCCCCAAAAAAAGTTGACAATTTGACATTTCTTGACCCCGGGGGTTGAAAAAAGGGCAAAAAGTCAAGGTCTCTGAAATCGGGCAATAATGTCTTTAAACCATAGTTTATCATCAGGCGGATCATGTGAACGCAAATAAATGTTGCCTAAATGTTGAAAATGTTGTTTTCTGAAGCCCCAAAAAAAGTTGACAATTTGACATTTCTTGACCCCGGGGGTTGAAAAAAGGGCAAAAAGTCAAGGTCTCTGAAATCGGGCAATAATGTCTTTAAACCATAGTTTATCATCAGGCGGATCATGTGAACGCAAATAAATGTTGCCTGAATGTTGAAAATGTTGTTTTCTGAAGCCCCAAAAAAAGTTGACAATTTGACATTTCTTGACCCCGGGGGTTGAAAAAAGGGCAAAAAGTCAAGGTCTCTGAAATCGGGCAATAATGTCTTTAAACCATAGTTTATCATCAGGCGGATCATGTGAACGCAAATAAATGTTGCCTAAATGTTGAAAATGTTGTTTTCTGAAGCCCCAAAAAAAGTTGACAATTTGACATTTCTTGACCCCGGGGGTTGAAAAAAGGGCAAAAAGTCAAGGTCTCTGAAATCGGGCAATAATGTCTTTAAACCATAGTTTATCATCGGGCGGATCATGTGAACGCAAATAAATGTTGCCTAAATGTTGAAAATGTTGTTTTCTGAAGCCCCAAAAAAAGTTGACAATTTGACATTTCTTGACCCCGGGGGTTGAAAAAAGGGCAAAAAGTAAAGGTCTCTGAAATCGGGCAATAATGTCTTCAAACCATAGTTTATCATCGGGCGGATCATGTGAACGCAAATAAATGTTGCCTAAATGTTGAAAATGTTGTTTTCTGAAGCCCCAAAAAAAGTTGACAATTTGACATTTCTTGACCACGGGGGTTGAAAAAAGGGCAAAAAGTCAAGGTCTCTGAAATCGGGCAATAATGTCTTTAAACCATAGTTTATCATCAGGCGGATCATGTGAACGCAAATAAATGTTGCCTAAATGTTGAAAATGTTGTTTTCTGAAGCCCCAAAAAAAGTTGACAATTTGACATTTCTTGACCCCGGGGGTTGAAAAAAGGGCAAAAAGTCAAGGTCTCTGAAATCGGGCAATAATGTCTTTAAACCATAGTTTATCATCAGGCGGATCATGTGAACGCAAATAAACGTTGCCTAAATGTTGAAAATGTTGTTTTCTGAAGCCCCAAAAAAAGTTGACAATTTGACATGTCTTGACCCCGGGGGTTGAAAAAAGGGCAAAAAGTCAAGGTCTCTGAAATCGGGCAATAATGTCTTTAAACCATAGTTTATCATCAGGCGGATCATGTGAACGCAAATAAACGTTGCCTAAATGTTGAAAATGTTGTTTTCTGAAGCCCCAAAAAAAAGTTGACAATTTGACATTTCTTGACCCCGGGGGTTGAAAAAAGGGCAAAAAGTCAAGGTCTCTGAAATCGGGACAATAATGTCTTTAAACCATAGTTTATCATCAGGCGGATCATGTGAACGCAAATAAACGTTGCCTAAATGTTGAAAATGTTGTTTTCTGAAGCCCCAAAAAAAAGTTGACAATTTGACATTTCTTGACCCCGGGGGTTGAAAAAAGGGCAAAAAGTCAAGGTCTCTGAAATTGGGCAATAATGTCTTTAAACCATAGTTTATCATCAGGCGGATCATGTGAACGCAAATAAATGTTGCCTAAATGTTGAAAATGTTGTTTTCTGAAGCCCCAAAAAAAGTTGACAATTTGACATTTCTTGACCCCGGGGGTTGAAAAAAGGGCAAAAAGTCAAGGTCTCTGAAATCGGGCAATAATGTCTTTAAACCATAGTTTATCATCAGGCGGATCATGTGAACGCAAATAAATGTTGCCTAAATGTTGAAAATGTTGTTTTCTGAAGCCCCAAAAAAAGTTGACAATTTGACATTTCTTGACCCCGGGGGTTGAAAAAAGGGCAAAAAGTCAAGGTCTCTGAAATCGGGCAATAATGTCTTTAAACCATAGTTTATCATCAGGCGGATCATGTGAACGCAAATAAATGTTGCCTAAATGTTGAAAATGTTGTTTTCTGAAGCCCCAAAAAAAGTTGACAATTTGACATTTCTTGACCCCGGGGGTTGAAAAAAGGGCAAAAAGTCAAGGTCTCTGAAATCGGGCAATAATGTCTTTAAACCATAGTTTATCATCAGGCGGATCATGTGAACGCAAATAAATGTTGCCTAAATGTTGAAAATGTTGTTTTCTGAAGCCCCAAAAAAAAGTTGACAATTTGACATTTCTTGACCCCGGGGGTTGAAAAAAGGGCAAAAAGTCAAGGTCTCTGAAATCGGGCAATAATGTCTTTAAACCATAGTTTATCATCAGGCGGATCATGTGAACGCAAATAAATGTTGCCTAAATGTTGAAAATGTTGTTTTCTGAAGCCCCAAAAAAAGTTGACAATTTGACATTTCTTGACCCGGGGGTTGAAAAAAGGGCAAAAAGTCAAGGTCTCTGAAATCGGGCAATAATGTCTTTAAACCATAGTTTATCATCAGGCGGATCATGTGAACGCAAATAAATGTTGCCTAAATGTTGAAAATGTTGTTTTCTGAAGCCCCAAAAAAAGTTGACAATTTGACATTTCTTGACCCCGGGGGTTGAAAAAAGGGCAAAAAGTCAAGGTCTCTGAAATCGGGCAATAATGTCTTTAAACCATAGTTTATCATCAGGCGGATCATGTGAACGCAAATAAATGTTGCCTAAATGTTGAAAATGTTGTTTTCTGAAGCCCCAAAAAAAGTTGACAATTTGACATTTCTTGACCCCGGGGGGTTGAAAAAAGGGCAAAAAGTCAAGGTCTCTGAAATCGGGCAATAATGTCTTTAAACCATAGTTTATCATCAGGCGGATCATGTGAACGCAAATAAATGTTGCCTAAATGTTGAAAATGTTGTTTTCTGAAGCCCCAAAAAAAGTTGACAATTTGACATTTCTTGACCCCGGGGGTTGAAAAAAGGGCAAAAAGTCAAGGTCTCTGAAATCGGGCAATAATGTCTTTAAACCATAGTTTATCATCAGGCGGATCATGTGAACGCAAATAAATGTTGCCTAAATGTTGAAAATGTTGTTTTCTGAAGCCCAAAAAAAAGTTGACAATTTGACATTTCTTGACCCCGGGGGTTGAAAAAAGGGCAAAAAGTCAAGGTCTCTGAAATCGGGCAATAATGTCTTTAAACCATAGTTTATCATCAGGCGGATCATGTGAACGCAAATAAATGTTGCCTAAATGTTGAAAATGTTGTTTTCTGAAGCCCCAAAAAAAGTTGACAATTTGACATTTCTTGACCCTGGGGGTTGAAAAAAGGGCAAAAAGTCAAGGTCTCTGAAACGGGCAATAATGTCTTTAAACCATAGTTTATCATCAGGCGGATCATGTGAACGCAAATAAATGTTGCCTAAATGTTGAAAATGTTGTTTTCTGAAGCCCCAAAAAAAGTTGACAATTTGACATTTCTTGACCCCGGGGGTTGAAAAAAGGGCAAAAAGTCAAGGTCTCTGAAATCGGGCAATAATGTCTTTAAACCATAGTTTATCATCAGGCGGATCATGTGAACGCAAATAAATGTTGCCTAAATGTTGAAAATGTTGTTTTCTGAAGCCCCAAAAAAAGTTGACAATTTGACATTTCTTGACCCCGGGGGTTGAAAAAAGGGCAAAAAGTCAAGGTCTCTGAAATCGGGCAATAATGTCTTTAAACCATAGTTTATCATCAGGCGGATCATGTGAACGCAAATAAATGTTGCCTAAATGTTGAAAATGTTGTTTTCTGAAGCCCCAAAAAAAGTTGACAATTTGACATTTCTTGACCCCGGGGGTTGAAAAAAGGGCAAAAAGTCAAGGTCTCTGAAATCGGGCAATAATGTCTTTAAACCATAGTTTATCATCAGGCGGATCATGTGAACGCAAATAAATGTTGCCTAAATGTTGAAAATGTTGTTTTCTGAAGCCCCAAAAAAAGTTGACAATTTGACATTTCTTGACCCCGGGGGTTGAAAAAAGGGCAAAAAGTCAAGGTCTCTGAAATCGGGCAATAATGTCTTTAAACCATAGTTTATCATCAGGCGGATCATGTGAACGCAAATAAATGTTGCCTAAATGTTGAAAATGTTGTTTTCTGAAGCCCCAAAAAAAGTTGACAATTTGACATTTCTTGACCCCGGGGGTTGAAAAAAGGGCAAAAAGTCAAGGTCTCTGAAATCGGGCAATAATGTCTTTAAACCATAGTTTATCATCAGGCGGATCATGTGAACGCAAATAAATGTTGCCTAAATGTTGAAAATGTTGTTTTCTGAAGCCCCAAAAAAAGTTGACAATTTGACATTTCTTGACCCCGGGGGTTGAAAAAAGGGCAAAAAGTCAAGGTCTCTGAAATCGGGCAATAATGTCTTTAAACCATAGTTTATCATCAGGCGGATCATGTGAACGCAAATAAATGTTGCCTAAATGTTGAAAATGTTGTTTTCTGAAGCCCCAAAAAAAGTTGACAATTTGACATTTCTTGACCCCGGGGGTTGAAAAAAGGGCAAAAAGTCAAGGTCTCTGAAATCGGGCAATAATGTCTTTAAACCATAGTTTATCATCAGGCGGATCATGTGAACGCAAATAAATGTTGCCTAAATGTTGAAAATGTTGTTTTCTGAAGCCCCAAAAAAAGTTGACAATTTGACATTTCTTGACCCCGGGGGTTGAAAAAAGGGCAAAAAGTCAAGGTCTCTGAAATCGGGCAATAATGTCTTTAAACCATAGTTTATCATCAGGCGGATCATGTGAACGCAAATAAATGTTGCCTAAATGTTGAAAATGTTGTTTTCTGAAGCCCCAAAAAAAGTTGACAATTTGACATTTCTTGACCCCGGGGGTTGAAAAAAGGGCAAAAAGTCAAGGTCTCTGAAATCGGGCAATAATGTCTTTAAACCATAGTTTATCATCAGGCGGATCATGTGAACGCAAATAAATGTTGCCTAAATGTTGAAAATGTTGTTTTCTGAAGCCCCAAAAAAAGTTGACAATTTGACATTTCTTGACCCCGGGGGTTGAAAAAAGGGCAAAAAGTCAAGGTCTCTGAAATCGGGCAATAATGTCTTTAAACCATAGTTTATCATCAGGCGGATCATGTGAACGCAAATAAATGTTGCCTAAATGTTGAAAATGTTGTTTTCTGAAGCCCCAAAAAAAGTTGACAATTTGACATTTCTTGACCCCGGGGGTTGAAAAAAGGGCAAAAAGTCAAGGTCTCTGAAATCGGGCAATAATGTCTTTAAACCATAGTTTATCATCAGGCGGATCATGTGAACGCAAATAAATGTTGCCTAAATGTTGAAAATGTTGTTTTCTGAAGCCCCAAAAAAAGTTGACAATTTGACATTTCTTGACCCCGGGGGTTGAAAAAAGGGCAAAAAGTCAAGGTCTCTGAAATCGGGCAATAATGTCTTTAAACCATAGTTTATCATCAGGCGGATCATGTGAACGCAAATAAATGTTGCCTAAATGTTGAAAATGTTGTTTTCTGAAGCCCCAAAAAAAGTTGACAATTTGACATTTCTTGACCCCGGGGGTTGAAAAAAGGGCAAAAAGTCAAGGTCTCTGAAATCGGGCAATAATGTCTTTAAACCATAGTTTATCATCAGGCGGATCATGTGAACGCAAATAAATGTTGCCTAAATGTTGAAAATGTTGTTTTCTGAAGCCCCAAAAAAAGTTGACAATTTGACATTTCTTGACCCCGGGGGTTGAAAAAAGGGCAAAAAGTCAAGGTCTCTGAAATCGGGCAATAATGTCTTTAAACCATAGTTTATCATCAGGCGGATCATGTGAACGCAAATAAATGTTGCCTAAATGTTGAAAATGTTGTTTTCTGAAGCCCCAAAAAAAGTTGACAATTTGACATTTCTTGACCCCGGGGGTTGAAAAAAGGGCAAAAAGTCAAGGTCTCTGAAATCGGGCAATAATGTCTTTAAACCATAGTTTATCATCAGGCGGATCATGTGAACGCAAATAAATGTTGCCTAAATGTTGAAAATGTTGTTTTCTGAAGCCCCAAAAAAAGTTGACAATTTGACATTTCTTGACCCCGGGGGTTGAAAAAAGGGCAAAAAGTCAAGGTCTCTGAAATCGGGCAATAATGTCTTTAAACCATAGTTTATCATCAGGCGGATCATGTGAACGCAAATAAATGTTGCCTAAATGTTGAAAATGTTGTTTTCTGAAGCCCCAAAAAAAGTTGACAATTTGACATTTCTTGACCCCGGGGGTTGAAAAAAGGGCAAAAAGTCAAGGTCTCTGAAATCGGGCAATAATGTCTTTAAACCATAGTTTATCATCAGGCGGATCATGTGAACGCAAATAAATGTTGCCTAAATGTTGAAAATGTTGTTTTCTGAAGCCCCAAAAAAAGTTGACAATTTGACATTTCTTGACCCCGGGGGTTGAAAAAAGGGCAAAAAGTCAAGGTCTCTGAAATCGGGCAATAATGTCTTTAAACCATAGTTTATCATCAGGCGGATCATGTGAACGCAAATAAATGTTGCCTAAATGTTGAAAATGTTGTTTTCTGAAGCCCCAAAAAAAGTTGACAATTTGACATTTCTTGACCCCGGGGGTTGAAAAAAGGGCAAAAAGTCAAGGTCTCTGAAATCGGGCAATAATGTCTTTAAACCATAGTTTATCATCAGGCGGATCATGTGAACGCAAATAAATGTTGCCTAAATGTTGAAAATGTTGTTTTCTGAAGCCCCAAAAAAAGTTGACAATTTGACATTTCTTGACCCCGGGGGTTGAAAAAAGGGCAAAAAGTCAAGGTCTCTGAAATCGGGCAATAATGTCTTTAAACCATAGTTTATCATCAGGCGGATCATGTGAACGCAAATAAATGTTGCCTAAATGTTGAAAATGTTGTTTTCTGAAGCCCCAAAAAAAGTTGACAATTTGACATTTCTTGACCCCGGGGGTTGAAAAAAGGGCAAAAAGTCAAGGTCTCTGAAATCGGGCAATAATGTCTTTAAACCATAGTTTATCATCAGGCGGATCATGTGAACGCAAATAAATGTTGCCTAAATGTTGAAAATGTTGTTTTCTGAAGCCCCAAAAAAAGTTGACAATTTGACATTTCTTGACCCCGGGGGTTGAAAAAAGGGCAAAAAGTCAAGGTCTCTGAAACTGGGCAATAATGTCTTTAAACCATAGTTTATCATCAGGCGGATCATGTGAACGCAAATAAATGTTGCCTAAATGTTGAAAATGTTGTTTTCTGAAGCCCCAAAAAAAGTTGACAATTTGACATTTCTTGACCCCGGGGGTTGAAAAAAGGGCAAAAAGTCAAGGTCTCTGAAATCGGGCAATAATGTCTTTAAACCATAGTTTATCATCAGGCGGATCATGTGAACGCAAATAAATGTTGTCTAAATGTTGAAAATGTTGTTTTCTGAAGCCCCAAAAAAAGTTGACAATTTGACATTTCTTGACCCCGGGGGTTGAAAAAAGGGCAAAAAGTCAAGGTCTCTGAAATCGGGCAATAATGTCTTTAAACCATAGTTTATCATCAGGCGGATCATGTGAACGCAAATAAATGTTGCCTAAATGTTGAAAATGTTGTTTTCTGAAGCCCCAAAAAAAGTTGACAATTTGACATTTCTTGACCCCGGGGGTTGAAAAAAGGGCAAAAAGTCAAGGTCTCTGAAATCGGGCAATAATGTCTTTAAACCATAGTTTATCATCAGGCGGATCATGTGAACGCAAATAAATGTTGCCTAAATGTTGAAAATGTTGTTTTCTGAAGCCCCAAAAAAAGTTGACAATTTGACATTTCTTGACCCCGGGGGTTGAAAAAAGGGCAAAAAGTCAAGGTCTCTGAAATCGGGCAATAATGTCTTTAAACCATAGTTTATCATCAGGCGGATCATGTGAACGCAAATAAATGTTGCCTAAATGTTGAAAATGTTGTTTTCTGAAGCCCCAAAAAAAGTTGACAATTTGACATTTCTTGACCCCGGGGGTTGAAAAAAGGGCAAAAAGTCAAGGTCTCTGAAATCGGGCAATAATGTCTTTAAACCATAGTTTATCATCAGGCGGATCATGTGAACGCAAATAAATGTTGCCTAAATGTTGAAAATGTTGTTTTCTGAAGCCCCAAAAAAAGTTGACAATTTGACATTTCTTGACCCCGGGGGTTGAAAAAAGGGCAAAAAGTCAAGGTCTCTGAAATCGGGCAATAATGTCTTTAAACCATAGTTTATCATCAGGCGGATCATGTGAACGCAAATAAACGTTGCCTAAATGTTGAAAATGTTGTTTTCTGAAGCCCCAAAAAAAGTTGACAATTTGACATTTCTTGACCCCGGGGGTTGAAAAAAGGGCAAAAAGTCAAGGTCTCTGAAATCGGGCAATAATGTCTTTAAACCATAGTTTATCATCAGGCGGATCATGTGAACGCAAATAAATGTTGCCTAAATGTTGAAAATGTTGTTTTCTGAAGCCCCAAAAAAAGTTGACAATTTGACATTTCTTGACCCCGGGGGTTGAAAAAAGGGCAAAAAGTCAAGGTCTCTGAAATCGGGCAATAATGTCTTTAAACCATAGTTTATCATCAGGCGGATCATGTGAACGCAAATAAATGTTGCCTAAATGTTGAAAATGTTGTTTTCTGAAGCCCCAAAAAAAGTTGACAATTTGACATTTCTTGACCCCGGGGGTTGAAAAAAGGGCAAAAAGTCAAGGTCTCTGAAATCGGGCAATAATGTCTTTAAACCATAGTTTATCATCAGGCGGATCATGTGAACGCAAATAAATGTTGCCTAAATGTTGAAAATGTTGTTTTCTGAAGCCCCAAAAAAAGTTGACAATTTGACATTTCTTGACCCCGGGGGTTGAAAAAAGGGCAAAAAGTCAAGGTCTCTGAAATCGGGCAATAATGTCTTTAAACCATAGTTTATCATCAGGCGGATCATGTGAACGCAAATAAATGTTGCCTTAATGTTGAAAATGTTGTTTTCTGAAGCCCCAAAAAAAGTTGACAATTTGACATTTCTTGACCCCTGGGGTTGAAAAAAGGGCAAAAAGTCAAGGTCTCTGAAATCGGGCAATAATGTCTTTAAACCATAGTTTATCATCAGGCGGATCATGTGAACGCAAATAAATGTTGCCTAAATGTTGAAAATGTTGTTTTCTGAAGCCCCAAAATAAGTTGACAATTTGACATTTCTTGACCCCGGGGGTTGAAAAAAGGGCAAAAAGTCAAGGTCTCTGAAATCGGGCAATAATGTCTTTAAACCATAGTTTATCATCAGGCGGATCATGTGAACGCAAATAAACGTTGCCTAAATGTTGAAAATGTTGTTTTCTGAAGCCCCAAAAAAAGTTGACAATTTGACATGTCTTGACCCCGGGGGTTGAAAAAAGGGCAAAAAGTCAAGGTCTCTGAAATCGGGCAATAATGTCTTTAAACCATAGTTTATCATCAGGCGGATCATGTGAACGCAAATAAACGTTGCCTAAATGTTGAAAATGTTGTTTTCTGAAGCCCCAAAAAAAGTTGACAATTTGACATTTCTTGACCCCGGGGGTTGAAAAAAGGGCAAAAAGTCAAGGTCTCTGAAATCGGGCAATAATGTCTTTAAACCATAGTTTATCATCAGGCGGATCATGTGAACGCAAATAAATGTTGCCTAAATGTTGAAAATGTTGTTTTCTGAAGCCCCAAAAAAAGTTGACAATTTGACATTTCTTGACCCCGGGGGTTGAAAAAAGGGCAAAAAGTCAAGGTCTCTGAAATCGGGCAATAATGTCTTTAAACCATAGTTTATCATCAGGCGGATCATGTGAACGCAAATAAATGTTGCCTAAATGTTGAAAATGTTGTTTTCTGAAGCCCCAAAAAAAGTTGACAATTTGACATTTCTTGACCCCGGGGGTTGAAAAAAGGGCAAAAAGTCAAGGTCTCTGAAATCGGGCAATAATGTCTTTAAACCATAGTTTATCATCAGGCGGATCATGTGAACGCAAATAAATGTTGCCTAAATGTTGAAAATGTTGTTTTCTGAAGCCCCAAAAAAAGTTGACAATTTGACATTTCTTGACCCCGGGGGTTGAAAAAAGGGCAAAAAGTCAAGGTCTCTGAAATCGGGCAATAATGTCTTTAAACCATAGTTTATCATCAGGCGGATCATGTGAACGCAAATAAATGTTGCCTAAATGTTGAAAATGTTGTTTTCTGAAGCCCCAAAAAAAGTTGACAATTTGACATTTCTTGACCCCGGGGGTTGAAAAAAGGGCAAAAAGTCAAGGTCTCTGAAATCGGGCAATAATGTCTTTAAACCATAGTTTATCATCAGGCGGATCATGTGAACGCAAATAAATGTTGCCTAAATGTTGAAAATGTTGTTTTCTGAAGCCCCAAAAAAAGTTGACAATTTGACATTTCTTGACCCCGGGGGTTGAAAAAAGGGCAAAAAGTCAAGGTCTCTGAAATCGGGCAATAATGTCTTTAAACCATAGTTTATCGTCAGGCGGATCATGTGAACGCAAATAAATGTTGCCTAAATGTTGAAAATGTTGTTTTCTGAAGCCCCAAAAAAAGTTGACAATTTGACATTTCTTGACCCCGGGGGTTGAAAAAAGGGCAAAAAGTCAAGGTCTCTGAAATCGGGCAATAATGTCTTTAAACCATAGTTTATCATCAGGCGGATCATGTGAACGCAAATAAATGTTGCCTAAATGTTGAAAATGTTGTTTTCTGAAGCCCCAAAAAAGTTGACAATTTGACATTTCTTGACCCCGGGGGTTGAAAAAAGGGCAAAAAGTCAAGGTCTCTGAAATCGGGCAATAATGTCTTTAAACCATAGTTTATCATCAGGCGGATCATGTGAACGCAAATAAATGTTGCCTAAATGTTGAAAATGTTGTTTTCTGAAGCCCCAAAAAAAGTTGACAATTTGACATTTCTTGACCCCGGGGGTTGAAAAAAGGGCAAAAAGTCAAGGTCTCTGAAATCGGGCAATAATGTCTTTAAACCATAGTTTATCATCAGGCGGATCATGTGAACGCAAATAAATGTTGCCTAAATGTTGAAAATGTTGTTTTCTGAAGCCCCAAAAAAAGTTGACAATTTGACATTTCTTGACCCCGGGGGTTGAAAAAAGGGCAAAAAGTCAAGGTCTCTGAAATCGGGCAATAATGTCTTTAAACCATAGTTTATCATCAGGCGGATCATGTGAACGCAAATAAATGTTGCCAAAATGTTGTTTTCTGAAGCCCCAAAAAAAGTTGACAATTTGACATTTCTTGACCCCGGGGGTTGAAAAAAGGGCAAAAAGTCAAGGTCTCTGAAATCGGGCAATAATGTCTTTAAACCATAGTTTATCGTCAGGCGGATCATGTGAACGCAAATAAATGTTGCCTAAATGTTGAAAATGTTGTTTTCTGAAGCCCCAAAAAAAGTTGACAATTTGACATTTCTTGACCCCGGGGGTTGAAAAAAGGGCAAAAAGTCAAGGTCTCTGAAATCGGGCAATAATGTCTTTAAACCATAGTTTATCATCAGGCGGATCATGTGAACGCAAATAAATGTTGTCTAAATGTTGAAAATGTTGTTTTCTGAAGCCCCAAAAAAGTTGACAATTTGACATTTCTTGACCCCGGGGGTTGAAAAAAGGGCAAAAAGTCAAGGTCTCTGAAATCGGGCAATAATGTCTTTAAACCATAGTTTATCATCAGGCGGATCATGTGAACGCAAATAAATGTTGCCTAAATGTTGAAAATGTTGTTTTCTGAAGCCCCAAAAAAAGTTGACAATTTGACATTTCTTGACCCCGGGGGTTGAAAAAAGGGCAAAAAGTCAAGGTCTCTGAAATCGGGCAATAATGTCTTTAAACCATAGTTTATCATCAGGCGGATCATGTGAACGCAAATAAATGTTGCCTAAATGTTGAAAATGTTGTTTTCTGAAGCCCCAAAAAAAGTTGACAATTTGACATTTCTTGACCCCGGGGGTTGAAAAAAGGGCAAAAAGTCAAGGTCTCTGAAATCGGGCAATAATGTCTTTAAACCATAGTTTATCATCAGGCGGATCATGTGAACGCAAATAAATGTTGCCAAAATGTTGTTTTCTGAAGCCCCAAAAAAAGTTGACAATTTGACATTTCTTGACCCCGGGGGTTGAAAAAAGGGCAAAAAGTCAAGGTCTCTGAAATCGGGCAATAATGTCTTTAAACCATAGTTTATCATCAGGCGGATCATGTGAACGCAAATAAATGTTGCCTAAATGTTGAAAATGTTGTTTTCTGAAGCCCCAAAAAAAGTTGACAATTTGACATTTCTTGACCCCGGGGGTTGAAAAAAGGGCAAAAAGTCAAGGTCTCTGAAATCGGGCAATAATGTCTTTAAACCATAGTTTATCATCAGGCGGATCATGTGAACGCAAATAAATGTTGCCTAGATGTTGAAAATGTTGTTTTCTGAAGCCCCAAAAAAGTTGACAATTTGACATGTCTTGACCCCGGGGGTTGAAAAAAGGGCAAAAAGTCAAGGTCTCTGAAATCGGGCAATAATGTCTTTAAACCATAGTTTATCATCAGGCGGATCATGTGAACGCAAATAAACGTTGCCTAAATGTTGAAAATGTTGTTTTCTGAAGCCCCAAAAAAAAGCTGACAATTTGACATTTCTTGACCCCGGGGGTTGAAAAAAGGGCAAAAAGTCAAGGTCTCTGAAATCGGGCAATAATGTCTTTAAACCATAGTTTATCATCAGGCGGATCATGTGAACGCAAATAAATGTTGCCTAAATGTTGAAAATGTTGTTTTCTGAAGCCCTAAAAAAAGTTGACAATTTGACATTTCTTGACCCCGGGGGTTGAAAAAAGGGCAAAAAGTCAAGGTCTCTGAAATCGGGCAATAATGTCTTTAAACCATAGTTTATCATCAGGCGGATCATGTGAACGCAAATAAATGTTGCCTAAATGTTGAAAATGTTGTTTTCTGAAGCCCCAAAAAAAGTTGACAATTTGACATTTCTTGACCCCGGGGGTTGAAAAAAGGGCAAAAAGTCAAGGTCTCTGAAATCGGGCAATAATGTCTTTAAACCATAGTTTATCATCAGGCGGATCATGTGAACGCAAATAAATGTTGCCTAAATGTTGAAAATGTTGTTTTCTGAAGCCCCAAAAAAAGTTGACAATTTGACATTTCTTGACCCCGGGGGTTGAAAAAAGGGCAAAAAGTCAAGGTCTCTGAAATCGGGCAATAATGTCTTTAAACCATAGTTTATCATCAGGCGGATCATGTGAACGCAAATAAATGTTGCCTAAATGTTGAAAATGTTGTTTTCTGAAGCCCCAAAAAAAGTTGACAATTTGACATTTCTTGACCCCGGGGTTGAAAAAAGGGCAAAAAGTCAAGGTCTCTGAAATCGGGCAATAATGTCTTTAAACCATAGTTTATCATCAGGCGGATCATGTGAACGCAAATAAATGTTGCCTAAATGTTGAAAATGTTGTTTTCTGAAGCCCCAAAAAAAGTTGACAATTTGACATTTCTTGACCCCGGGGGTTGAAAAAAGGGCAAAAAGTCAAGGTCTCTGAAATCGGGCAATAATGTCTTTAACCATAGTTTATCATCAGGCGGATCATGTGAACGCAAATAAATGTTGCCTAAATGTTGAAAATGTTGTTTTCTGAAGCCCCAAAAAAAGTTGACAATTTGACATTTCTTGACCCCGGGGGTTGAAAAAAGGGCAAAAAGTCAAGGTCTCTGAAATCGGGCAATAATGTCTTTAAACCATAGTTTATCATCAGGCGGATCATGTGAACGCAAATAAATGTTGCCTAAATGTTGAAAATGTTGTTTTCTGAAGCCCCAAAAAAAGTTGACAATTTGACATTTCTTGACCCCGGGGGTTGAAAAAAGGGCAAAAAGTCAAGGTCTCTGAAATCAGGCAATAATGTCTTTAAACCATAGTTTATCATCAGGCGGATCATGTGAACGCAAATAAATGTTGCCTAAATGTTGAAAATGTTGTGTTCTGAAGCCCCAAAAAAAGTTGATAATTTGACATTTCTTGACCCCGGGGGTTGAAAAAAGGGCAAAAAGTCAAGGTCTCTGAAATCGGGCAATAATGTCTTTAAACCATAGTTTATCATCAGGCGGATCATGTGAACGCAAATAAATGTTGCCTAAATGTTGAAAATGTTGTTTTCTGAAGCCCCAAAAAAAGTTGACAATTTGACATTTCTTGACCCCGGGGGTTGAAAAAAGGGCAAAAAGTCAAGGTCTCTGAAATCGGGCAATAATGTCTTTAAACCATAGTTTATCATCAGGCGGATCATGTGAACGCAAATAAATGTTGCCTAAATGTTGAAAATGTTGTTTTCTGAAGCCCCAAAAAAAGTTGACAATTTGACATTTCTTGACCCCGGGGGTTGAAAAAAGGGCAAAAAGTCAAGGTCTCTGAAATCGGGCAATAATGTCTTTAAACCATAGTTTATCATCAGGCGGATCATGTGAACGCAAATAAATGTTGCCTAAATGTTGAAAATGTTGTTTTCTGAAGCCCCAAAAAAAGTTGATAATTTGACATTTCTTGACCCCGGGGGTTGAAAAAAGGGCAAAAAGTCAAGGTCTCTGAAATCGGGCAATAATGTCTTTAAACCATAGTTTATCATCAGGCGGATCATGTGAACGCAAATAAACGTTGCCTAAATGTTGAAAATGTTGTTTTCTGAAGCCCCAAAAAAAGTTGACAATTTGACATGTCTTGACCCCGGGGGTTGAAAAAAGGGCAAAAAGTCAAGGTCTCTGAAATCGGGCAATAATGTCTTTAAACCATAGTTTATCATCAGGCGGATCATGTGAACGCAAATAAACGTTGCCTAAATGTTGAAAATGTTGTTTTCTGAAGCCCCAAAAAAAAGTTGACAATTTGACATTTCTTGACCCCGGGGGTTGAAAAAAAGGCAAAAAGTCAAGGTCTCTGAAATCGGGCAATAATGTCTTTAAACCATAGTTTATCATCAGGCGGATCATGTGAACGCAAATAAATGTTGCCTAAATGTTGAAAATGTTGTTTTCTGAAGCCCCAAAAAAAGTTAACAATTTGACATTTCTTGACCCCGGGGGTTGAAAAAAGGGCAAAAAGTCAAGGTCTCTGAAATCGGGCAATAATGTCTTTAAACCATAGTTTATCATCAGGCGGATCATGTGAACGCAAATAAATGTTGCCTAAATGTTGAAAATGTTGTTTTCTGAAGCCCCAAAAAAAGTTGACAATTTGACATTTCTTGACCCCGGGGGTTGAAAAAAGGGCAAAAAGTCAAGGTCTCTGAAATCGGGCAATAATGTCTTTAAACCATAGTTTATCATCAGGCGGATCATGTGAACGCAAATAAATGTTGCCTAAATGTTGAAAATGTTGTTTTCTGAAGCCCCAAAAAAAGTTGACAATTTGAAATTTCTTGACCCCGGGGGTTGAAAAAAGGGCAAAAAGTCAAGGTCTCTGAAATCGGGCAATAATGTCTTTAACCATAGTTTATCATCAGGCGGATCATGTGAACGCAAATAAATGTTGCCTAAATGTTGAAAATGTTGTTTTCTGAAGCCCCAAAAAAAGTTGACAATTTGACATTTCTTGACCCCGGGGGTTGAAAAAAGGGCAAAAAGTCAAGGTCTCTGAAATCGGGCAATAATGTCTTTAACCATAGTTTATCATCAGGCGGATCATGTGAACGCAAATAAATGTTGCCTAAATGTTGAAAATGTTGTTTTCTGAAGCCCCAAAAAAAGTTGACAATTTGACATTTCTTGACCCCGGGGGTTGAAAAAAGGGCAAAAAGTCAAGGTCTCTGAAATCGGGCAATAATGTCTTTAAACCATAGTTTATCATCAGGCGGATCATGTGAACGCAAATAAATGTTGCCTAAATGTTGAAAATGTTGTTTTCTGAAGCCCCAAAAAAAGTTGACAATTTGACATTTCTTGACCCCGGGGGTTGAAAAAAGGGCAAAAAGTCAAGGTCTCTGAAATCGGGCAATAATGTCTTTAAACCATAGTTTATCATCAGGCGGATCATGTGAACGCAAATAAATGTTGCCTAAATGTTGAAAATGTTGTTTTCTGAAGCCCCAAAAAAAGTTGACAATTTGACATTTCTTGACCCCGGGGGTTGAAAAAAGGGCAAAAAGTCAAGGTCTCTGAAATCGGGCAATAATGTCTTTAAACCATAGTTTATCATCAGGCGGATCATGTGAACGCAAATAAATGTTGCCTAAATGTTGAAAATGTTGTTTTCTGAAGCCCCAAAAAAAGTTGACAATTTGACATTTCTTGACCCCGGGGGTTGAAAAAAGGGCAAAAAGTCAAGGTCTCTGAAATCGGGCAATAATGTCTTTAAACCATAGTTTATCATCAGGCGGATCATGTGAACGCAAATAAATGTTGCCTAAATGTTGAAAATGTTGTTTTCTGAAGCCCCAAAAAAAGTTGACAATTTGACATTTCTTGACCCCGGGGGTTGAAAAAAGGGCAAAAAGTCAAGGTCTCTGAAATCGGGCAATAATGTCTTTAAACCATAGTTTATCATCAGGCGGATCATGTGAACGCAAATAAATGTTGCCTAAATGTTGAAAATGTTGTTTTCTGAAGCCCCAAAAAAAGTTGACAATTTGACATTTCTTGACCCCGGGGGTTGAAAAAAGGGCAAAAAGTCAAGGTCTCTGAAATCGGGCAATAATGTCTTTAAACCATAGTTTATCATCAGGCGGATCATGTGAACGCAAATAAATGTTGCCTAAATGTTGAAAATGTTGTTTTCTGAAGCCCCAAAAAAAGTTGACAATTTGACATTTCTTGACCCCGGGGGTTGAAAAAAGGGCAAAAAGTCAAGGTCTCTGAAATCGGGCAATAATGTCTTTAAACCATAGTTTATCATCAGGCGGATCATGTGAACGCAAATAAATGTTGCCTAAATGTTGAAAATGTTGTTTTCTGAAGCCCCAAAAAAAGTTGACAATTTGACATTTCTTGACCCCGGGGGTTGAAAAAAGGGCAAAAAGTCAAGGTCTCTGAAATCGGGCAATAATGTCTTTAAACCATAGTTTATCATCAGGCGGATCATGTGAACGCAAATAAATGTTGCCTAAATGTTGAAAATGTTGTTTTCTGAAGCCCCAAAAAAAGTTGACAATTTGACATTTCTTGACCCCGGGGGTTGAAAAAAGGGCAAAAAGTCAAGGTCTCTGAAATCGGGCAATAATGTCTTTAAACCATAGTTTATCATCAGGCGGATCATGTGAACGCAAATAAATGTTGCCTAAATGTTGAAAATGTTGTTTTCTGAAGCCCCAAAAATAGTTGACAATTTGACATTTCTTGACCCCGGGGGTTGAAAAAAGGGCAAAAAGTCAAGGTCTCTGAAATCGGGCAATAATGTCTTTAAACCATAGTTTATCATCAGGCGGATCATGTGAACGCAAATAAATGTTGCCTAAATGTTGAAAATGTTGTTTTCTGAAGCCCCAAAAAAAGTTGACAATTTGACATTTCTTGACCCCGGGGGTTGAAAAAGGGCAAAAAGTCAAGGTCTCTGAAATCGGGCAATAATGTCTTTAAACCATAGTTTATCATCAGGCGGTTTGACATTTCTTGACCTCTCTGAAATCGGGCAATAATGTCTTTAAACCATAGTTTTATCATCAGGCGGATCATGTGAACGCAAATAAATGTTGCCTAAATGTTGAAAATGTTGTTTTCTGAAGCCCCAAAAAAAGTTGACAATTTGACATTTCTT